>NW_020897862.1:1396154-1527459 GCF_003984885.1 Neopelma chrysocephalum
CTCGGTAAGATACTCATTCATTACACAAAACTAAACTTCTTTAAAAGCCTCCACATCCTGATGTTCTTAACATCAAAGACAAAAAAGCCTGGTTCAGTGTCTCAGTTTTGGTTTTTGAATAGGCAGCAGTTCAGTAGGGATGGTTTTTTTGTGGTTTGGTGGTTGGTTTTGTTTCAACTCTTCCACACTGGAGTAAAGTAGTTGTATTAGCTCAGAGGGAACTGAAATATTTTTGATTGAAATATTAAATTTAATATTATTATTAAAATGGCAACTGACCATTGCCACTTGATTATGTCCAGGTTTGGGAACAGTGATGAGATTATCTTCTTGCTATAATCTGGACTCCTTGGTTCACTGATCAACTGTGCCAGATTTATTATCACATGAAAAGGACCAGATTTTCCACCTAAGTCCACACTCAATCTGAATTTACTTTAACATTAAACCAAATTGCATGGGGCTCATGCAAATTCTCCAATTTCAATGAAACATTTTTTTTGATGAAAACACTCGGAGTTGTCCTGTATTTCTGAGTAACTTCTTATTTTATGATAGTTATTCCCTTTAAGCTCTTTACACTTCCATTACTGTAACTAAGATCCTTTGTAAAGCAGTGAGTCATTGTCTGTGCTTCAACTGAAATTAGAAAAATGAAAGAGCATGACAGAAGAGACTGGAAATTATGCAAATTAAAATAACAGAACTTATTGGCACTTCTACTATTTGTAACTTCCATAATGGAAGAATAAATGGAAATTAATACTATTAAGTTAAAGTTTCTGTTCCCATCTCCTCCTCTTTCCTCAGAAGCCCACTCTGGGAATGCACTGGGGTACCTTGAGATCCAAAGGGAGCTTGTTGGAAGTGAAGACACTCAGTTTGATTTGAGGCACACTGATTTTGAGGTTTTCAAAGTAGTATCGCTTTTGTGCTCCCCCTTGTTCCACCACCTTCTCATGGAGGTTTTCATCGTACTTCTCAACTTCTGCATCCAGACAAAACACAGGAATCAGAAGAGATTAAAGATAAATAAATATGGGGTTAGGAATGCACACTCTGTGGAGAGTTAACAGTGCTCTGTACAAATAAGAAGTATGTGTGACTGCTGGTGGAGCCAGCAGAATTACTCATGCCTTGTGACACCAAGTTGACCTCTGAGGCTCAAGAATTTTTTGTCAGATCTCTCTGCATCTCTAAAACCTGTTATTTGAGCTTTTAATCTCACTTCTAATTTATCTTAATCAGCACAGAGAAACAAGGAGATAACACATAACTATGCAATGTTTCCTACTGTGCAGTCTTGCTCTGACTGTCTGTTTTCCTCTCTACTTTCTCTGTAATTCCTTACACACTCAACTAGGAATATAATGCACAAAGTAAGTTTTCAGTTATCACTGCAGAATGGATGACATTCAGTAAATCAATTTATATAGAGAGTGAGTCAAATTTTATTGACATTCACAGGTTTGTGTTATTAGTTAGGGCATCCTGGTGGTGTCAGAAGGCAGGGGAAAGATGAAAGATGACCAAGCCTAATGAACTTGGGTTGAACAATTAAACACGTTGACTATAATGATAAAATAATTTTTGTCTGAATCTTGGATGACATCAGCACCATCAGTGGATTAACTACAAATAACGTACAGTAAGTAAGGAAACAAAACAATAGCAGAAGCATCAGGGTAAAGCAAAACAAAGGACAGAGTAGTAAAAAGCATAAGAGCAAAACTCAACATTTTTTCATCTTCCTCATCACTAGAGATCTAACTTGGTAAATCCCCTGTGAAATGTAAGGCTGTTATTCTTTCAGAGACAATGCAGAAGATACTGTGGATTAGCAGGACAGAACTCTGGAGCATCATTTGTAGGCTTGGCCCCATTTGGAAATTGTGCCAAAACCAGTTATTTTCCTGTGACAGTGATTACATAACAGCACACATGCTACTGCATCATACAAGTGACTTTTTCAATTGCCACTCCAAAACAAACATTTCAGAACGTTTCCAAAGTACAGATAAACCCTAAAATAGGAGGATTAGAACAGCATCTGTGAGATTAGAAGGTTGAAGAGGTCTGTCTTGCCTCAATGAATGAAAGAAAACTCACATTGCAATTACAGTCAAGGGTATGCATGCCACAACTAAAAGGTCAGACAGACAAAATCTTCCTCCAGTGAAGCAAGAGGAGTTGCTCAAGGAACAAATTAACAGGGATCCTACTTCTAGCCTTGGGTTAAAAAAACAAACCAAACAAATTACTAAACAAAGTGGCTTGCTAAATTAATAACACAATTTCTTTTATCCCAGTTTAGATGAATCCAGATCCAGGAAATGAAGCTGAACACGAAACTCCTTGCAGAGAAGTTCAGCTCAGCCACTGGGCCTGTTACCTGGGCCATCACCTGAGCACTGGAATGACTCCAACACAAAAGAACAGCTTCCCAGGGGCCACTGAGGCATTTCCAGCCTTCTCTTCAACACTGGGAGGTTCCAGCAGCCAAAAGCTTCCTGGTGTTTTGAACTTTATGGAAAGACCATAATACTTGTGTGCACTGTAAAACTGCTCCTTGTAATTCAATCCCATACCTGACTCAGACTGGTCGTAGCCAAAGAAACTCAAGAGCTTCAGAAGCAGTTTCTCCTCAATTTGAACTGTGAACTTTCGGGCAGTGATCATCAGATGCTACAGAGATAAACAAGTCTCAGTTTACAGCATTAACACCAGAAATATAATCCATATAAGCTATTAAAAAGGACAATGGAATATTTTCACTCTAGTTCAACAGAATATTTTCACTTGAATGGATTCACAGCAAAATTCCCACCTTCAAAATGTCTTTGGTAGCTCTCTTCACTTCAAATTATCTACAACTAGTGATGTTACTGACTTGTTACAAGTTACCTACAACTATTTCAATTTTCTAGAAGGTATTGTGCTTCATTACCTAATCCTAACACTTCAAAATCTCCTGCTTCACTATTTTCCAGCCCTGAAATCAGCTGTTTTGTTTGTTATATTTTTAAACTTATTTATTGTCATGTTCATCACTGTATTGTAGCTTTAAACACCATGGACATGGTGTCCTTTAAGCTTCAGTATTAATTCAACCAAGTGTATTTCACGAATCACTGAATTAAGTAAAACTTAGGAAGAGGAAAGGTCATTTAAGCAAAATGCCTGGCACAAACAAAACATTGTGTTTTACCTTGTATATATCAGTCAGGGCATTTTTACTGGGGAATTTCATGGCATTGACTTGCACAGCAGGCCCAGTCTCCAGGGGCTCGTTCTCACTCATCTTGGGTGTCAGAAAGAGCATAAAAGGCCGTGTGGTGCCAATAAGCTGGTTGTCCACCTACACAGTGGACAAGACAGAAAAAAGAATGATATTTAGGAACAGAAATCTCAGAAACAGTTTTAAGTATCTTTCAAACCTATTGTGACAACAAAAACTGAAGAAGACCCATGAATAAATAAATTTGTTTCAAAATACCTGTATGTCATGCACACTGAGCTCTAGCACCTGACTCGTTGAGAGCTGTGTGTAGTGGACATTAATTCTTGTGAGGCTCACAAACACAAGCTCTTCAGGGACTTTGTTGACTAAAGACAATCCTATTCCACCCTCCAGTTTCACAAGAACCTGAGAAAAGAAAAAAAAAAAAACAAACAACTACCACTAGCAAACCAACACTGAAAAACATGTGGTACTAAATACACACTTCTGCAAAGAAGTTATTTTTTCAGACTCATCTCCAGAGAGACTGATCAGCTCATTGATAAATAGTCTTAGAATATCATATTAATATCATGTTAAGACATATTAACCAAAATTCTGAGAATGAGGAGTTTTAGCAGGAAAATCATAACAACATCACAGGGAGAAGTTAATGACCAACCACCCCCTCCCTAAAATCTGGAAAGGAAAATGATAAATAAAAGAGACAGGTACTGGTTGCAAAATCTTACTTCCAGCTCCTGCTCTGTGTCTGGGCTTTTCAGCTTGCGCAGATCTTGGTCTGTAACTGGAAGTTCATCTCCTTCACTGAACAAACGATCGTTTCTACGCTGGTTAGAATCAGTTATCTGAAAATAAATCAATCACTAAATTATCACTTTTCTATCTATAAATAACAGCTACATTGTCCTACCTTATAAAATGATTTTTAAAAAAAAAATAGGTACAATGAAAGCTTTTGTGGTAACTATTTCTGGTTTATGATATTCCCTCCCCCTTCATATCACTATAAAGGCAGCTTTTTGTAAGGATTTAAAGATGTAATAAAGAAAAAAGTATTGCAAGTACAAGCAAATAACAGAACTCCATTCTAGTTAATGAAGGACTGTCACCTGCAGAACTCTTGTTGGCCCATCTGGGATGACTCTCACAGCCAGGACTCCTGAGCCAGGCCTCATCTTTTGGTTTATGAACTGCTGTTCAGGTGGAACTGGCCCCAAAAGTTCAAGGGAAGTATCAGGACCTAGAACAACTTCAGCTCCATCATGAAGACCCAGCATTCCTCCCTTTGCCTGGAGAAAAAAAAAAAGAATAAGGAAAAAAACATAGATAATCGATAAGTAAAAACTTCAGATAACTATTTACATACATTAATTTAAAAGTGTATTTTACTTTGCTCTCTTCACTCTTCAGAACAAAAAGAAGAGCAGTCCAGCAGCATTTTACTTACTATTATTAAAGCTTCTGGTAACTCATGTTTAATCAGTTTGGCAGCTAAAAGAAGCAGCCAGGATTGATAATTGAGTATTCCCACTTAATTTAAAACTGAAGCTATCACATCATCAATAGACATAGGAAAGTCCTTCCTGAAAAGTTTTCCAAAATGACAGGAAGCTTTTTAAAAGATGAACTCTGGATCTGCAGGTGAGTAAATCCTAACTGAGTCAACACCTAAAAAAGCAACACAGGGCTTTTTGGGTTGCTTCAAGTAGTAACTTACTGAGCTGGAGTAATTTGATCACAAAATGATCAATGCAATATCATGGCACTAAGTCAGTTATTTTTCTAATTATCAGTGCAAGATGTTTAATTATTTGAAACAAACTGTTTACACAAGTCTGCTCTTCTCTGTATCCTGAACTCTGGCCTTGAAGCTCTTAGTTCACTTCAATACTAAACCCAAATGACTGTCATTTATACCAGCAACAAACAAAAGATCAGTACAGACCTGGACAACAAGTCCATGAATCCCACAGGTCAGCTTCCCATCCCGAAAGCTCCACGTCTGGGTCGTGCTGCGCCGGCGGTCGGGCCTTCTCAGCATCAGGGGCTCGTACCTGCAGGGGAAGCACCAGAGCTCAAGGGGATTTACTCTGCAGATGTGTTAATGGTGAACATTTATTTTGCTCCAGCTCACTTTCCTAGTCTCGCTTCTGAAGTGCTCTTTTAACCTGCTAAAAAGGCATTAGCCACGTTTTGAAAAGTATTTCCAAGTCACGCGGGTTGATCGTGAGGTTTGTTTACAAAACCGGGTAAAATCCAGCTCTTCCACATGCCTTCAGAACAATTTCTGTCCTTATTCAGAGAATATCATATGAACTGTGTTTAGTTAGAACCTCCAGCAGTTTCCTGAGGAGCTGGCTGTGCAGTACCTGTTGTCTGTGACAGCTGCCAGGCCGGCGATATCCAAAATCATACTGGAGTCCTCGGAGCGAGGGGAGGGTTTATGGGGGTTGTGAGGAACTGAAGAACCTTCATGGCAAAGCATTCCTGTCTCTGTCATTCTCCAAAGCTGGGAGCGCTTTCCTGGCTCCTGTTGCATAAAAACTTGACATTTAAATACAGTACAGAGCAAGTAGTTTTGTCCTGTTTTGCTGTCAGAGGCTTTGAATTATAATTCTTGGAGTGACTTGTATATATTTAACTTCAAAGGCCTGAATTGGAATTAGGAACTAGTTTGGATAAAGACTTCTAATGGAACTCTGATATTCAATGAATATGCATCACACACTAGCAGTTAGATGCAGAGCTGCATTTACAAGGTGTTTTTTAACCTCAACAATATTTAAATACAGTTTCTATTTTTTATGAGGTCCAGAAATAGAAGACTTAGCTTACCATGAAACCCTGCAACTTCATTAGAATATCCAACATTCAATTACCACACTCTGTTTTCTTGGAGGCATTTACAACATTCCTTACTACTTTTATTCCAACTCCCTTTTCTGCCATCTTTATCCCCATAAAAGTCTTATACAGAAGCACCACCACAATTCAAAATAACCTGTCACTTTGGAGCCTGTCTCCACCCTTTAAAAGTTAGAACTCTTGCCCTACTCTCAGAATTTGATTTTACTTCAGCACAGAGCAACAGTATTCAAAAAAATTAATGTGTCTTGGTACCTTCTTTTTCAGCACAACTCTTTGAGTCTTTGGAGAAACATCAAGGACAAGCTCTGCATTTGCAACATCCTTATTTGAAGCAACTGGTCTTACACTTGGCTCCTGTAAACTAGAACACCAAGAAAATACCATGATTATTCAGAGTAGCTGCTGCTTCTTCTGTAGTTTGAATTAGATCTGTACTAAGACTGAATCAAGGAAGTTAACACTTCCAATACAGCCCATCAGACATAAATTTATATTGGTTTCTTTCCCCTCTTGTTAGGAATTACCAGTGCAAGCTGTCAATTTGAGTACATTCTTAAAAGAGGCTTTGATTTCTCACTGCAACAAGGAACTTCACAGGCAAAACAGATGAATTCCGAAGACAATTTTCTACCTTATACTCAGGAAAGCAACAAAGCCTGTTTAACTCTCCCAGAGTTGTTTTCAATAGCATATAAGCTATTTTACATAAGTTTACATTTCACAGGCATGTTGTAAATAGGTGGGAACTGTGGTAAAGTGTCCTTTAGACACCAATAAAAATGAAGCCCCCAGAGAGGACCCCAACCATCCCTGCTCTTCCAAGATCAGACAGGGGGGTCACAGCAGATGCCTCAGCCTTAATCTTTCTCACTGTGTGATAGAATAAACAATGCCAAGCTGCACCTCTAAAACAAAGGTACTATGACCAAATGAGGTAAGATACACAGATTACTGACTGCCAGACAACTCTGAATTTGGCATTTCTTCTGCTGGCTACAAGGCTGATAGAAGTTTAGCTGCATTTGAAAAACTTCGGAATGGCAACCACTAAGAAAATATTAACGCAAAGCTTGCTGAACACCATGAACACTCAAAATATTTTCATCTAAGATCAAAAGAATTACCCTGAGAAGGTATATGTAGCAGCAATATAGATGAAGTTTTCATAGTAAAGCTGCTTGCTGTCTTGGAAGTCGTTCATGCAGCAGACAACCTCAGAGGAGCCTGCCCCCTTCACTGTCAGCAGGATAAAGGGGGGCAGGACAGGCTCGTCCCAGGCATAATCCAGGGAGGTCATGGGCTTCACTTCAGTGGAGAGCCTGGGCTCCACCACCCCGTGCTGGTTAAACACAATTGGGACCTGCAACAGGTAGGAAAGAGGAGTTTGTTTCCCACAGGAATTGTTCATCAGGCAGATTTTTTCCTGCCATTTGCTCATTTGCCAGGAGTTGATCACAGGAGCTGAAAAAAGAGCACCTCTTTTCCCCCCCCCCAACTTTTTCATATGCAAATTCTTCCATTCAGGTCTCAATTAAAAACAGTCTTAAAGAGATGAGAAATGTCATTTTTGCTTTTATCTGTCATCTGTGGTTCAGAATGTCTTCAATTCCATGGCAGCATCTCAAACCCTCCTAATCTAAATTAGGAGACTAGAATACATTTCAAATTACCACCCCAGAACAATTTCTCTTCAGTAACAATGCTCTTCCTTGCAAAACTTTTAAGGCACTCAGGAAAGCCACAACATTAGCACTATTATTTGAACAAGATGTAACTAAGTGCTTCCAATTTTCACTAGAACTCCAGAAAAACACAATTATTACAAAGACCTCTTGCTACACAAACTTTAATTTTATTTCACTACACAAGCTACTCATCTCTCTCTTCTAACAGACATAAAGGACTACTTTTCCTTAAAAATAGAGGGGAAAAAATGTGGGTTTTTTGTTCTTTTACCTTGGAGAAGTTGTCGATGCGGAAGGGCGGCGGCAGCTGGTCGGTGTCGCTGAAGGCGATGCGGTACGTGGCTCCTTGCAGGGTAATCTCTACTCTCAAAAAGTAACATTTTCCCAAGCTGTCCCTGAAAAAAGAGCAAAGTGCAACACAGGTAAGCTTCTGATCTGCATTACCTGCAGTCCTAAGCACGAAACAGCTGCTTCTATCAAAACCCAGAAGCACTCTGCAGATTTACAGATCACAGCTACCCCATCCTGATGTGGAACGAGGATTAAACATCTGCCTCCATCAAAAACCAGAAGCACATTACAGAAGATTTTTATAGAATAGCTACCTCATGTTGATGTGGAATGAGTTGTTCTTGTTGACCTCAAAGCCTCCAGACCAAATGCAGTTTGGGACATCCATGAGCCTCACACACAACAGCTGATCATAATCGTTCCGTGGCCAGTGGAACACGACGCTGGAGCCAGGGAGGGTGGAGATGTATCCGTCAGGATTAGATGCTCCCTAGGACAGAAATCAGGAAAAAATGGGTAAATAATCCTGGTACTGAAACCTTAGTATTAATCTACAGACCTCCCAAATACCAACACAGCAATTATTCTGTCAGGAATAATGAGAAAGATCCCCATAACCAACCAACAATACTTTCAAGAACAACATTTGTTCTTTTTTATGATTAACTACAGAATTGTACTGAAAATAATCCCCAGGAATCTTCTTACCCGTCCTCTGGCGAATTCCCTCTGCACAAAGGCCAGTTTGTAGCTTGATTTATTGTCCAGCAGGTAACGGGGAGCAAAGGTGACCATGCAGGTGTCAATGTAACGGCCTCTGCCTTTTTTGACATCAATACCTAATAAAAACAAGGTAAAATAAAGCTATTATTTAAAAAGAAAAGAAATAAAATACAATATATTTCACAGAGCACAAGTTCTTTCTTGGGTTCCTGAGATGCACTGTTTGTGCCACACCACTGCCATGTTTTGACACATTAAACAAAAATAAATGTAATTTTATATCATCTGTCACCCTCTGTTTCTCAAGTACAATTTAGAGATCATAACCATTGAAGATAAAAAGCCCCAAAACTATTTCCAATCACAAGTACATCAATGCAAGTAATTATTTCAGTTTTAAACATATGAAAAATTCCTCAAAAATAATTGTGAAGTAATTTCCAAACTCTCATTTAATTAAAAACTAAAACCTTATGGAGAAATTGTGCTTTCTGTACACCAGGAGCCAGAAGCTGCACTCCTGCACATCAGCCTGTACAAAGCAAAACCCACAGAAGCAGCACGTGGCTGAACAGTTACAGTGCACAGACACTCAAAATAATCAGAGTAACATGAAGGGATTTCAGATGTACTTGGAATTAACACACAGGGGGAATAAAGACAGAGAAACAGGCAGCAGAGTTTGTAAATGCAGTTATTAACACTCAGTTATGAAATGTAAAAAATAACGGAAAACTGATTTTTAAGCTAATAAAATTAAAATAAAAAAATAAAAATACTTAGAATACTATTTCCTTGTTTAATAATTTTCTCTGGACCCTCAAAAACCTTTAACAACATATCTTTCTCTGCTGCAATTGTTCTGTTTCTGGTGCCACTGACATCTCATCTCACCAAGAGTTATACAGGATTCTTCCAATATTCCTGTCACCACCTACCAATGTTATAGATGAGGCCTGGCCTGTTTCCATGTTGGATCACCTTGAGGGCTCTGACACCACTGCCCCCATCCAGGGAGAATCCCTGGCACCAGCCAGGCATGCCTTCAGGATGGATTCCTCTTCCCACCCGCATTGTACAGCTAAGGGTAAGAAAAAAACACAGAGATTTATTCCTTTAAATGAAGGATCAGATAACAAAATGATTCTGGTGATCAAACACATGCCCAAGATGCAAAAAGAACACCTGTGTCTGGATATAATAGCCTTAAAATTCATGATAAATCTCTTATTGTGTGGTTCATTCTGCATTTCTGCCATAAGCTCTTTCAACACATTGGTCAGGATTCAGTGGTCATGTCATGGAAAGGGCTTGGCAATTTTCAGGCTGATTAATCGCAACAACAGTTGGAGTCTATTTTATCCTTGAAAGAAAAAAAATTAAAATTTCCAGTAAATTCAGACACAACAGAATGAGCCAACCAAGGAATTTTCAGTAGGAAATGTTTAAAGACCCAATATGCTCATTTCTGTATTAAAAACTTAATAACAGGTGATCTTAACAGGGAAGGGCTTTTCCTACATGATCCTCATAGTGATGTATCAGCACCCAATCTGTGAATTACTTTCATCTTTGTAAAGTTCCTCCTGGATTGCTCTTCTTACTTACAAGTTTGGCTGTTCTTTATCAGCATAACAGAACAGCAGTGGGCTGAGGCTTCTAGCAAGCTCATGCTCTTCAAACTGCCCAGCAGCATCTGTTTTTGCATTATCTTGTCTGAAGATCAGTGGTAATCCTATAAGTAAACACACACACACACACAAAAAGAGTGTTATAGTACAAGTCACCTCTGAACAAATTAAAATGAGAACGGTGGAAACTACTTCAAATTAAGGAACAGCCTAAAATATTTTGGTTGTAGGATTATCCATTAGTCTGCCTGTATCCTCCTAGTTCTTCATTTAACCTGCTTAAAACAGCTGCAGGTCATGGGGTCTCAAAGTGCCAGTGGAAGTTAACACAGACTCACTCAAAGTCAGACCCATTGCTTTCTCAAAGCATTTCAGTCTTTGAAACCCCACATTTTAACAGTGATCTGATCTATGTTGATTTATTTGTTTGAAAATCTGTAATATAGCAACTCCAATGTGTAAGTTACCTGTAACACTCATCAAACAGTAGCTGCTGGCACTGCTAAAAAAATTAATTCCTGCAACTTTAATTCCTCTTGAGTAGTGTTTAGAAGCTCTATTTGGCCAGAAAGCAAATCAAAATACTGCAGGACATCTTTATTTCCCAGTTCGTGACCACAGCAAAACTTACCAGTTTTGTTGATTAACCAATATGGTGCTGAAATGAGTATTTTTAGGGAGCCCTCAGCACGACACACAATCCTGATGGTCAAGTTGAGCAGCCGTTTGTTGACGTCGTACAGTCTCATCCTCACCATGTAGTTCTGTGTCCCAGGAGGGATCAACAGCTCTTTGCAGACTGGGAAGTTTTCTAGCAACACCCCTGTGAAAACAAACCCAAACCAAATCAAACCTAACATCACCCACACAGAAACATTGGTTCCTGGTAAGTGTTGAGGTTGGTGTTTCATGAGACTTGATCTTTCTGAATGTTTCATGTAGCTCATACCCAGATTAACTTTAAAATCTGCCCAGTGTAGTAAACTCTGACCTCGGGAAGAAATGCCACAATTTAGGTCACAAGCAACAAAAAAAGTTCTGTAAAGAACCCTGCTTAGGGCTAATTATTGCTTTAGGCATCACAACTCCAGCCAGTGTTGAATAATTCTGTACATATTTTCAACACCAACTTTTTCTGTTAGGAAAAAAAAACAGCAAAACCACCCAAAACATTGGCAACTTATTTATTTCCCTTCTTTATCACTGATCTCTCCAGTTTCTGTTTCCACTCCCAGGAAAACAAGAAAAGAGATGAACAAGGAACAGACTAAGACAGCTGAGAGATTTGAGGGAATGATGGCAATATCAGCACTCTTTTTTTTTTTAAACTGTGTGCACTTGGTTATTAAATATAAGAAGCCCTGAATAAAGAATAAATATAAGAAGCCAATGAAATAATCATATAAATGCTGTCCATTTTTAAATTTTCCCATTCTGCACCATAGTTCCTTTCAGGTAAAGGTTCCTTTGAGGTACTGAGGGTCAGAGAATGGTACCTGGACAAGAACCTTACCCAGTTCAATGTTCTGGGATGTGTCAGCCGTGTGCAAGGCCACCTCTTTGCCAGGTTTCAGGGTTCCACTGATGGGCAAACCCTTCACGTAGAACTCCAGCTCACAAGGGAGCAGGTTGCAGATCACCACCGTGGGCAGGAGATAAATAGTGTGCCCAGGCTGCCTGAAAATTTGCTTGGCACTGTCAGAGAATATGCTGGAAGGCATGTAATCAGGGTAATTCTCCTTCTTTATGGCCACACAAAATCTGGGAAGGCAGACACAGGAGGAGTCAATGAGTTTGACAGGCAATTGAATCCTATCTTTCTGTATTGCACTAAATCCTCTAACATGCTCCAACTTCAGAATTGACAAGAAAAACAGCATTTAGAGTTGTTCTTCACCTAATCACTTTGCTGTTTGACCATAAGGTATTTTGTATGCCTAACATTAAGACAACAGGAGTTTCCTGATTTTAATCAAAGACTTAATTTAGTCACTCAGAAAAACCCGGTCCGTAACAGAAAATGGCTTTTACAGGTTACCAACTATAAAAGCAGCTTCCATAGACTTGCAAAAATGTTTTTAACTATTACTAAGAGATTTTAACTATTAAAAGTACATATAATCATTTTCTGAAACATAAATGCTGACTGTGTCCTTCTTCCCACTAGATACATCCTTCCTCTGACCACCTGACACTTCAGTTTTCCATTAGTTAAGAAAAAATTGACTAAGTAAATCTTCATTTTAAATAATTTGTGCATTTGCCTCCCTGTGGTACGTTCAAAAGCAGCATATTAAGAAATGAACTATGGAGCTGACACACAGAAGTAACCACACGGTGTGCAGAGGTCATTTCCTGAGCAGCTTCCATAATCTCTATTCTAGTATTTCCTAAATACAGAGCAACCCTAAATCAACCATATCAGAAAACCACAAAATTCCATTAAGTCCTTACTATGCAGCAACATTTTTGGACTTAGAACAGAGCACGGGGACATTGAAGATAAAGAATGAGTATTTGTGAACACTCCTTTGGCAAAGCACTTGTTATCCTCAGTGAGACAGAGTAGTTAATTTAAGTCTACATTCTATTTTCTAATCTTTTATTTTTTACCAGAAATATTAACACTGTGCTTTGTATTCTCAGAGGGGCTTCAAGGAGCCCTGCAGAAATGCAGCAGTTACACTTCACTGCTTTCTCACCTCTTAACAGACCAAACAAAACATCCCATTGAACTGCAGCAGCTTTCACCTCTAAGCATTTTCTTTCCTGTTAATTAGTTCAGAAGAAGATGACAGAGCTTACAGAAAAAGAATTAGGTCTTAATTACCTGAAAAACCTGCTGTTTTCAGACTCCATGGAGTGACACTCCCTCTTGCTGCTGCACACCTCTGTTGTCTTCTGAACGTTGGTCCAGTGAATTGGGGCCTTACAGAAAAAGACTCCCATTCCTTTGGGCCTGGCCTGCAAACGCCAGGATGTCAAATGTAATGGAATGGCAAAGGAATCTCCTGGCATAACTGCTGGAAGGACCACAGGTTCTGCAAACAGAGAAGAACACACACATATCAAGACAGGCCCCTTTACTGAAAACCATAAAATTTTGAAGTAGTGCATCTCAAATTTTTGAAGCAACACATTTCACTTTAATATAAATCACTTCCTACTTTATGTACACTTCAAACACCAACCTGTTATTTTAGCTCTATTAACAATCTGGCAGCAGGCAAATTCAGATATAACAGTCCAAAAACTTGCTGGAATTTAAATTCTTTTTCCCTTGGATGCTTTAGTGAAAATGTTTATTTCAAAAAACCTCATTCCTTATACATTTTGGGTACATTGTCAACATATTACAACATTTCCACACTACACCTTTGCAGGCAAAACTTTCTAGAATACTGTTAAAAGAGGTAACATTGCTACACATAGAAATAAGATGCAGTATTTACAGTCTCAGCTTTCCCTGATGGGGAAAAATCCTAATGGATCCTCTAGATCACCTTGTTGATTATTTTCTTCTTAACAACACCCATTTCCTCTCCAGGGAGGTCTATTTTGGTGTGAACCATCACGGACAGTGGCGAATCTTCTTGGGGAGAAAGCTACACTTCCCATAGTATTGTATGGAATACTACAGGAATTTAGGGCACAGGAATTTACAGCACTTACTGTCAGGGGCAGAAGGACTGTCCAGTCTCAGTTCCATTGGAGTTTCCAGCTTGTTCTTCACCATCAAGGCCGAGCGCACCGTGATCACCTTCCGGGCACTGCCCTCCATGGTCACTTCAAACACCACACGAACTGGAGGCAATGAAGAAAACTGGAAGATATTTAAAAGCATTAAAAAGCTCAGGTAATGAATATATCTAGAAGAGGGGCACCTCAATGTGGAAGCAGTAACTGCTGGAGAAAAACTGAGTCCAACCACGTGCAGCTCCTAAGGTCTATATAGTTTCTTAATAATAATCCCTCATAATCCTGTACCTCTCCCTCAAAATACAGTAAAATTAACTATGAGAAAGCAGTTCTACATACCACTAACTCCATTATCTTTTTCAAAACAATGGAAGTTCAACTAAGAGTACTACACATCCTAAAAGAAGACTACACATCACCTCAATATTACATTATTTTATAAATCCACGGAGTTTGAATTCCACGTCTTACATATTTAACAGTCACTTACTCCCTCTGTCTAAACTAGAAAATAATATAAAGCTTTCTTAAAATATCCACATTTTCTTCACCCTTCCACTGTGGTGTTTTCCCTCCTACATTACATGAAGTCATTGCCACTTCAATCCTAAAAAAACAATTCATATTCCAGCATTTACGTGCTAGAATTCACATATTGGAATTTAAGACTCATTCTTCAAACGTTTATACTAGTGAGGAATGGTAAATCATAAATATTTGTTCTGATTTGAAAGTCCACTTCGTTTGCTTGACTTTTGTTTGGTTTCTATTGAAAAGGTTCTACAAGGATGGAAAAGCCAGTTCCCTTGTAGAATTATTTGGTCTTATTTAAGTAGCTCTCAAAAAATGAAAATATATACTCACGTAGACTTGTGGATGTATTATATTTGTTCTACTTATTGGGCTTCCAAGCTGAGAGGAAAGTAAACAAGAAAGTTAAAGTTGTTCAACTTTAAAGACATTGATTTCAGCTGTAATATAGAACCTTACTAGAGAAGAATAAACTTTCATCACTGTGTTTCTGATCTTCAGTACAGCCTGGAATCATGTCAGAACTAGATTAGCAAAGCCTGTTTGTGACACTGCTTTAAAAAGGAATGAAGCTGAAGAAGGGTTTATTGTAAAGAAAAATTCCCCAGAAGACATTCCTGAACAGCAATTCTCAATTTGCATCCTTTCCCTTCAATATTCAAGTTAAAGAGAGATGATGTTTTTTATGCTTCAATATGAGAACATCAGAAACAATGCAAATAAGAGAGCACTGGCTCTTGTCAGTAGTATCTTGAAATTAAATTCTAATTCTGTTTTATCCCAAAAAGATCTCAACTTCCTTTTTCTCTAGTGCTCAACAACCTCCAGTAACTACTCTCAAAACTTAGCTAGTTCTGAAATCCACAAAATCATTTTTATCACTGAGCCTCCAAGAAATGCCAGCCTGATTATTACAACTGCATTTTCCCTTCATGACAAGTATATTTTGTCTAAGCAGCCACATATTTCAACAATCTCTTGGCTTACAGGAAATTGCCAGTTTTGTTTATTTTAAGAAAATTAAATACATGAAAAGCATTCCTGCAATAAAAGAAATAAAAATAGCTGCTGAAATGCTGGGCTGATTTAAAGCTCAGTCTCCACGAGTCCATGGCCCTGTCACTAATATGTTAGTTCTGTTCCTGGGAGCTCTGACTGCCAAGCACAGACTAACTGCTGACTTCTCTGTCTGGGGCTTTGTTACACATTAAATTGCTAATTAGAACCCAGCATCTCCAAACTCTCCCAATGCAAGCTAAATGGAAAGAGGTCAATCTCATACAGCAGCTGCTTTTAGGTCAAAATCTTGCAGCCATCATTACTCTTAAATTATAGATTTTCCTAAAACCCTCAAAATCAGAACTTACAGTGGAGGAGGAGGAGTTCTTATCTGGTGCAGCATATCGGAAAAACGTTCCAACTTTGTCCACAGACACTGGGCTGACTTCTTCCCAGCCATTGACTCTCACTTGCAGCTGGTGAATCCTTAGATCATGTGTGTGCCTACCAGGCCAGACCAAGATAATTGACAATTAAGCATTATTACACAGTGTAAATAACAAAGAGTTCAAACCAAGGGATTCTGAAAAAAGAATCTCACTGAAGCATTAAAAAGTCTCAGGAGTTTTTCTGTTTCATGGATAAAGACAGACTAATTCTGTCTAATTGTTCTACCTTCCCTAATGAACACACAGAAGTAGAACTACGTCATATAAGCAAAAATAGAAGTGTGCTACATATTTGTCAACAAGTTCTTATCTCTGATAACACTTACATTCAACAACTAACACCACCCCCTGCCCCAGTCCTTTAGAATAAAGGACATTGATTTGTAATTGAGGGTCCCAAGTCTTTCTAAAAGCTCATAATAATCCAAATTACATCTAGGAACAGCTGCCAGCAACAGCAATAGATGCTGCTTACTAGAGAACTGATCATTTCACTCTATACAAAAGCTTTAAAAATAAGAACTAAGTATTAAGAGGAGATTTTTTTAAAAAAATCTACTTTTAATGTAACACCTGCTGGTGCCCTCACAACTATGATCCCACATGTTCCATATGTAAGTGTGTAAAACTTCACCTGTGTCTGAGTTTCCCTCTGGCTTCGAACTCAAATGGAATCTCTTCCCCAGTGATAACTTCTTGCCATTCACTGACATTATGGGCATCATCCAGCAACGTCCCGTTTTCCTCAGGAACAACACCTGGGCTCCCACTGTGAGACAGAGCAGCCCTGGGAAGAGAATCACAGCATTTTGCAGACTGACTACTTCAAGTGACAAGTGCTTTTTACTCTGCCTCAGTCCTCAGTAAACATGTTCACATCATGAATGTATCTGACTGGTTTTCATGTTCTGTTGGGCCTCTTGAAAAAAACAAATTATTTTTTTTTAAAGTAGTAAAACTATCTCAGTGTCAAGGAAGAGGCTCTTAACTAAAACTAGGACTTGTCTATGTGTCTCTGCAGAACAAAAGCACTGCAAACAACAGGGTTTGGCTGACGTGGAAGAGAAACCAGACAAATATGTTTGAAGTGATGCCCCAACAGGTCCTTACCGGGTGGGGGTTGTGGTCAGGGTGGCAAACCACAGAGTGCATCCAGTGTGATTCCTCAGAGCAAAGGGCACAAAGGGCTGCCTGCGCTTTGGAGTCTTCATTTCACCTACAAAACACAACCCACACTTGTGTGAATGCCCAGGAGAAGCGTTTATGAGATGTTAGTGTGGGATGAGACACAGTGGCTGGAGAACCAAAACCTGCACTAACTAAAGAAAAACTGATTGAAGAAACAGGATATCAGATTATCTAAGAAATTTTTAAAATTAGTAACTGTTACAGAAATGGGATAAAACAAACAGAAAGTCTTCCCCTACATCACCCCCCTGGGAACTAAGTTGATCTAACCTGTTCTTATGTTTCTTCATATCAAGTCTTACAAAATACTCTGCCTCCAGTTAGACCTAACATGTAGAAAATCTAACTAAAACCCCAAGCATAATCAGGAACTTTTTATGTACATCCAAATGCTCATGAAGTACTAAACACACATTCAATTACAATTAAGATCTAAACTGTATTTAATGTGATAAATACAGAATTAGCCAGTACTCCCTCTGATTGGGACTTTTATCCTCAGAGACTCAGTAAGTAGAAATATTTTCCTATACAGCATAAAACCTACTAGAACAAAGTATGGAAAATAATTTGAGTGCAACTAGAGGCAACCTGGTTTTGTTAAAAAACTGGACAGCAAAATCCCAGAAGATACTTCACCTCCCATGGTTGAATTTTTCCAAGCATGGATTTCTAACCAGCACACAAGTGTTACTCTCATCTTCCACACTGCAGTGCATCAAATCTGTGAAAATACTTACTGTGTTTGGACAGAGAAAAACCCCTGTCAAAGTCCAGTAACTTACTTAAAAAGGAAGATAAATGGCTGCTACCTAAATACCCACATCTTTTGGTATGAGGGAAGTGGGAGGAAGGTGCACACAATAAATCAGCTGCTTAAAGAAAAGTTAGGACAGAAATGAAATCTATTCCCCAGAACTGATCTGCAATTGCTCCAAAAGCTTCAGCACAGGTTTACAGGGGCAAGAAGGGGTAAGGTGAGGAGGACAGGGAAGGTTTTGAAGGAGTTACTAATAATCACATAAAACTTTCTTCCAAATCAATAACAACAAACCCCTATAAACCCCCACAGCATCAGTAGAGACTTAAATCTGATCTAAAGCTCATGGGGAAAGTTCTTTCCAATTAAATGGCAAGAAGATGAAATCCTTGAAAATGAAAACTCTGATTTTTGCCAACTGCAAATAAATGTTTTTAGTTTTGAGATTCACTTTATATAATTTTTTGGCTAGTCCAGGTTCTACAAAATTACAGACCAGAAGCCAAATGAACTTTTACTCTGTTGTTTAATCGATTGCCAGTTTATTTTTTGAGACTTTTAAAAAAGAATTTTTGGGACTATGGCCTGATTTTCAAAGGAAAACGTAATGTAAAAGTTGCATTTTGAGACTACTGCCTGAAAAAAAAAGACTACCATGACAAGGAGGGTTTTTTCGTAATTAATTTAGTAATTTAGCTGCAACATCCACTAAAAGCCAAGCAATGAATAATAGAAGTTTTGCTGTTTGTTTGATTTTTGGAAAAATATTTCAGAAAAATAAGCCCTTCTATCATTTTCTATTTTGAGTTCGGTTTTTTTTTTAAACTCAGAGAAAATATTTCTGAGTGGCACTTGAACAGGCCACAAATGCAGATTTCTAGAAAACGTTCTGTCCTCCCACTCAGCAACTTTTCTACAGGGCAACATATTTATCAAGTGTGCTGTTTTGTCTTCCATAATGTCAAAAATTAAAAAATCTTACTTTAAACTGTATGGTTTTGCCCCAAGACTGTAAAGTCAAGTATAACCCAAACAAATTAACAAGATATTTGGTAGGAATGCCTTACATCCTAAGGCTTACTGAAAACAGATTGTTCTTTTTGAAGGCATCTGAAAGTTTTAAGTAGCTAAATATGCTGAATTAGGCATAAGTAGGCACATTGAACATAATGTTGGATATTTTTAGAATACAAATAAAATACTGTGATATTATTATGCTATTTTTAATTACACTATACTGTCTCTCTAGAAAAGGGACACTGAATAGCCAATAATTCATATAATTCATAGGGTTAGTTATACTTCTCCCTTCTTTCCTTAAGGTCCCAGAGAGGAATAACAGATAAAACCAGGATAAAATATTAAGTTAAGCAGCTTAAAAGCAAAGTAGCTGTTATGTTCTTTAGCTTGAGGTTTTTCAAGGTTTGATTATTTTTAAATATAGAGGCCAATCTACCAGCAGGTCACACATATAGCACAGTATTTATTGTACAAGAGCCTTCCAAAGAAGAAAACCACCTTTTATTTGGTCTCTCTCTGTACAGTACCTCTAGCATAGATCTGATGCTCTAGGTTAGTCAAACTGGCTGTACTCCTAGTTCTAAGGTACACAAGAGGAAGGCCTGGCAGACAGGAAAGACAAAGTTAGCAGGTAAGAAAAAAACACATGAATACAGGTAGGTCTTCCCCATCATGCATTGGGGAAGATACAGTTGGCATCATGCAATTATAAGTCTCTATCCCTTGGCTTACACTAAGCTGGTATTTGAATTGATAATTCAAATTGAATTGATAAGAATTTCTTCCAGAAGTAATTCTGGGAGGAGAGAAGCTAAAAAGACCTGTCACGTATTAAGAGTTTCACAAATAAAACAGGGTTTTTCCCCAGAAACTCAGTTATATAGGACTTTGGAGTACAGAAGGAAAAAGAGCCCCTATGAACTGCACATGCCCTGAAGTCAATACTCTTGATTTAATCTTTGATGGCAGAGTCACTCATTAACTGACAAAAAAAGGAAGCAGAAGGAGCAGTGCAAAGCTCTCACTCAAAGCTAAGCAGCCAGAATGCTTTTTGTTTTTAAAGAGTTGAACACAACTGAACAGAACACAGCTTTTTGTCTTTTTTTTTTGCCAAACATCTCTAACAAATCACTGTGTGCTGTGAAGCCCAAGTACTTCTGTTTGTAATACATTAGACAGATGACCGTGTGTGTCAGGACTGTTTCAAATAAAGTGTGATTAATGAGCAACATACTCTGCCCAAAACATGGGGGATCCACCGAAGAGCCCATCCAGTCTTCTGAGCTGATTACATTCACTTCTTTGTCCTGTTTACAGTAATCTTCCATCCATGACTGTTTGGTACATGTGTATTGCTCTAGAGGAATGTAAGCACAGACAGCCAATGTCTCCAAGGTGGCAGTAAACAAAGTCATTGAAAAGTGTGTTAAATTCATCACACTCAAGTTACTCCACTTTAATGGCAGCGGTTTTATCTCACTGTTTTTTTTCTGTGAGACACTTACACGAGTTAAAGACAAACCACAGCTCATAAAATCACAGCACTATCTTCAAAAACAAATAATTAAGATTTTATTTTTCAAAAAAAAATTTTAAGTGGAATTCCATGCTCTTAAGACACTCCTAAGGCAATCTAAGAGCTCTCCTTGTGGAGGCAATTAACCATAAATATTTCCATCTTAGAAGCACTTCCTAAGGATTTGGTTCTTCTGTTTTTAAGAAGTACAGCCACATTCCTGCATAAATATCAAGACACTAATCGGGTCCTTTAGCACAGTATTAATCACAAACCAGCCTCACTACTTGTTATCACTGGTATTTAAAAGCACCATTGGAACTCTTAGGAATCACTGATTTCCTTTTCCTGCTACCTTGACTCCCCTCTTTCTGCCAACTCCACAAGTCTTCTGGGAGAAAGGACCAAGGAAGACTTTTGTGCTCCATCTCCAAACTGAGCTGTTGCCATTTCTTTATTGTGCTCACCAAATTATTCAGAATGAGCACCAATATTCCTGGGAAATGCACACAATCATAGCCCAGCAACACAGAAGCTCACGTGAAATTTGAGTTAATGAAGAACAAAATATTTTTATTTCCTAAGGTGGGAATTGAAGCTCAGGTGTTCAGAGACTGCAGAACTGAAAAGAGTAGCTCCCCACTACACCTGTCAACGTACTGAAAAATGACGAGCTTCCCAAAATATTTTTAAGCACTGTACAGTATGGAAAGCTTTAGATGAAAGCCTGTTTCTGATCAAAAATAAATTTCAAATAACATATGAATTTGATAGAATTCATATGAGCAGAGAAAGAATTCCTGCTAACCTCTAAAACACGCAGCTCATGTCTTTTCACTTTCACAGTATCTGTCCAAACACACACCACGGAAGGGATGTGGGGACTTGCCCAACTCTCCCCCCCCTCCAAGGGACACCAGCAGGGCTCAGTCAGAGCTGTCTGTCCTGTTCAGGAGTGACAATCAGGTTGCCCAGGGATGCTCCCAGGGAATATTCCCACGTACCTATGAGGACAGAGGTGATGTTTATATCCAGGCGTGGCCTGGCCTTCACTTCCAGCTTCAGGCGGGAGGGGTGCAGGCGGCTCGAGGCCTGTTGTTGCCAAGACACCGAGCAGGGCCACGGCTCAATAAAGGGCTCCCAGCCTGGCAACAAACACAAAGTCACCTCTGCTGCACGTGGGAAGGCCACACTGGAATGCTGCTTACATATTTCAGTATTTAATCCTTTACTTTGAATCTGCACTCAAGATAAACCGTATTTAATTCGCTACCTAATATAAAGTTGCTCCAGCTCCTCCATTTGAACCGTGTATCCTGCATGTACACACTGCACACCATGTGTACTGTATGTATACTATGTACACTGTATGTAAGGTCTTGCAGAAATATCTTAATTCCAATTAAAGCACTAGAAGGCAATGACTGCTTCTTATTTAAGTCAGCTGCAATTAAGCCCTCTGAAATAGTTTTGATAATGATTTTCATACAATTATGCATAAGTTGGCCTATTATTCAGTATCACATAAGACAAAGTGATTAAAAAATCCCCCTCTATGTATTTTTAAAAACAAAAAACCCTGCCTTGTTATTGGCAGATAATTCCTGAGGTGGTTGTCACCAATTACGTATCAGAAAATTTAGTTTCTCAATTCAGAAAAAACACACAACTAGATTATTTCTTTTGTCAGTGTCTGACCTGGATTGAGGCCTAACTTGTTTTTCTTATCTAAAATATAAATTCTAATGGTCTTCTTATGTTAATTCCATTGACTTCAGCCTAATCACCTGCCCTCACATGCTTTTCCTTCCTGAAATACGTAACAATCTGAATGCACCAAACAAGTAAAAACTGAAAATGTGAATACAGACACCCCTAGTTACATAACTGTCATGTTCCTGGATAACCTTTTTATGCAATTACATTTGAAAACTTCAGTGCTACTCTCAGATCAGCAAAATCTCAACTTTCCACATCCTTCCACCTGATCTCAAGTCAGCATATCTTGTCTACAATCACATGTTCTCACACACACACAGAGACACAAAAGCCAACTTTTCCCATTCCCTTATAGGCATTTCATGTCAGGGGAATTTCAGGCTCCTGTAGTAGGAAAGGCTGTTTCCTAAACATAAATAAGAAAACAACAACCCCCCAGGTATTTCACCTGAAAGCTCTCGATTGTAATAATCTCCAGAGAGGGTAAAATGAGCGTAACCTTCAGGGCTGGTTCGCAAATGTTGGAGAAAATTCAAACCTGGGGGGGAAAAAGAAAGTGAACATTATACTAATGCAAAACAATCAAGTTCCCCAATTTTATAAACTCTTAATTAAGCAATGGAAGGTTTTGCCTTGTCTTTTAAACTGAAATGGTACAAAAAGCCTATCACAATACTCTTCAAATAACATTTACAGACAGCCATGCCTTACAACATGGAGCCTCCCCAGGGTTCTGCTCAGCCCAGATTCCATTAGTTATGGGATGTATAAAGGGGAAAGCAGAGTCTTAAACCCTACAAGGACTGTGATCTTCTTAAAAACAAAAACATAAATCAAACAAACCCCAAAAAAAGACCCCCAAAAACCCCAAAACTCCCTACAAACCCCACCACCAAAACACCATCAGTTGAAATTCCACAAGTCCTGAGAAACCAGAGCTGAAACCAGTCACTGACAGTCATTTTCTGCAAGCAGACACTCACGTGAGAAGGTTAACTCAGCCAGGGGCACGTCACAGTCCATGCAGTCATCAATAAAGCAAATGCACACACTCTCTGCCTTTATCTCCACTCCAGAGATGAACTGGAAAGGCACAATCCCCTGGCTGTCTCGAGCAGAAGAGGTCTGGGAAACTGATTTCAAAGGTTCAGCGTTCTTAAACAACCAACTCGCTGCTTTTTTCAAGTCACCTTAGATAAAAGCAAACAACCAATCAATCACCATCTACTTCCTCAAGGCATTTAGTAAAAAACATATGAAAGCAAACTATTCCCCTTCCTCTTATGGCAAGTCACCAACAGTCCCTTAAATGTGTTCTATTTAATAGCACAAATATGAGATTATACATACATTAGAATTTTTTAAGAGTGAGAAATGTGTTTTGAAGTTTGCAAATCAAGTGGCGGCATAATAAAAATCTGTATTAATGCTAGGAGTGCCTCTAAATAAGTTGGGAAGCATAACAGTGCTAAAGAAAAACAATCACTTCTATTAAAGCTTCACCTTTTCATATATTGCATGGAGAAATAGGGAATATAGGATTCAAAAAGGGAGAGATGAAAACGTGCTCTCAAGAGGAAGAGATGGATAATGGCAAGAAGCAGGGACATCATCAAAAAGAATAAACCTGCACATAACCCAAACCCCCAAACAAAAATACACTCAAACATCCCACATATGACACCCCAAAAAGGCAAAGACAATCTTTGGGGGGTGGGAGCTACAGAGCAGCAGAATGTTTAAGATTATTCCAACACAGAGCCAAAGTAAAAAAATTCTAAAGAAGGAAAGACTGCCTGTGCATCAGCTACCTGACAGTCTGAAAGTTTTTACTTAATTGCAATTAAGGTAATATGGACAATCTGCAAGGCCAACTAAATATCTGCTGTTACCTTGGCAGATCAGAAGAGCTTTCCGACAATCCTCCAGGCTGAATCCCAGCTCCTGGAGGCGAGCCAGCTGCACCTCTGCAATTGAACAGTTAACCAGTCAAATCCTTGACAGCTATCTACTTGGTTTCATTTCTAAAATCAAGATATATCTCCATGAAAAACGGGGTTTTGTTTCAGATTGCAACTGTAGTAAAGGCACGTGATTCAGCGCTGCTTTTACTTTTTTTATAGTACCATCATCAGATAATTATAATCAACAAGTGTTTTACACCATGGAGATACCCACATCTTTTGTGTTAAGCATTTAGACCTTGTAGAAACCTTCTTTAGATAAAAAAATGGCTTCACTCCAACAGTTAAAAACATACCAAGCACTGGATCCAGCACACGTTTGGATATATCCCTGTTTTCATGTGTGGAGGAGACCTCAGTCCCCAGAGTTGAGCTGGAGGGATGAGCAGCACTTGCAGCACTTGAGTCAGGCAGAGCTGCACTTGTCTGCTCTGGAATTGACTTTGCAATTGCCAAGAAGAGCTGAACATCATTGTAGGACAGTCTGATATCCAGTGCCTGCAACTGAATCTAAATGAAAAATTAAAATATCAGAGTCACTTACCCTTTTCTACATATTTTTTCTTGTGTACTTTGGATACTAATAGAGCTTTTCCCAAAGGAAGATAAAGTTTAGTGTTGAAAGCTGATGACCACACTGTTTTGAAGCTCCAATAATAAAATTGGCAAACACATTTACCAACAACCAAAAGTGTTAAAAGCACATCTCAAGGGAAAAATGTTTTTACTTTAGTATAATGGTAAAAAAGTCTCTGAACAGAATTCCCCTCTAATAAGCTCTAACAATTAGATACAGAAAAATAACTTTGTCTTTCAGGTATGAGTAACTCACATGTCTACATTATCAGCTCATTTCTTTCCTCCACTATTAATCTCTATAATACATCCCAAAATTCCCTCATTCATTACCACTAAGAGCATTTTCTTCATTCTTGTTTCTTTCCCTTTTTCACTTCAGAAAAAAATTATTTTATTCTTTTCTTATGCCTTTGGAATCCTTGGGCATAAAAATACCTGTGCTAGATCATACTTTAGTATTCTCTATCACATACAGTTTTATTCAGGCCTTTAATATTACCTCTAGGATAGGAGGAAAATCTTCACTATTGAAAGCATCCAACAGTCCTGAACCACTGGGGTAGGAAGAATTCCCAACAAGCTCCATATGAATCTGTACTGGATCAATGATTGACAGTGCAGTCTCTTGCTCATTTCCTAACCTGCATGAGAACACCTAAAAATTGAAAATTATTAAAAAAAAAAATTATTAACTGAGTGAACAGATCAGGCAAAAACTAGCAATATTTTGGGGTTACAGTCAACTGTTTCAATGTCTTAAGAGAAACAATACAAAACTCTATAAAATGGGAGCATTTGATGAGGAACTAACAAACTTCAAAAATAATTTGTGTATTATTCCTGTTGTGTATATATTTATAGTAAAGTATCTTCACAAGCTCCTCTAATTTTAGATGTCTGAGAACAGCAAATTTCTTTGTTCTTTACCTCAATGCCAAACAAACTCCCAGAGAAAGGACGATCCAACAACTTGGGCTTGTAGGTGAGAACAGTCGTCCCCTTCAAAATAATGGCGTTGGTATCGAAGCAAGACATGTCTTCAACCACCACAAACTCAGTTCCTGAACCAAACAAAGCAACAAATAATAACCAGGGCAACTGCCAATATCACTGAGTTATTTAAAGCATTTGCAGCAGGTTTCTGATTTCCTTTAATGGATCTGGTTTTCCACCAGCACATGGATTTTAACGAGAAAAGCTCCTACAAAAGCACTAGAGAAGAGCACATTTACCTGTCACATTAACCTTCACTTCCAGCTGCTTTTCTGCAGTCACAGGCAGTGAAGAACGTTTGGTAACAACCCCACTTTTCACTGTTTTGGGAACCACAGTTGTGTCACTGACATAAGTTCTCTGCCGGGACGAAAGGGGGTTTTCCCGCTTTTTGGTATCTCCAGGAGTGTATAAAAAGTCATGGACCAGCAACAACCAGTCAAATATCAGGAATACACGAAGATTGTTCAGAACAACTGTGAAACTGGAGGAATCCTTAGTAGACCTTTCAAGAAGAGAAAAGAACACAAGTGAACTTTACATCTTGCATAGATTTAAAATCATGCCGAAAACTATCAGTATCCAGTAAGAACTGTATGAACTTTCAAGGGATACACTTAGTCTACAGAGTATCTGTCCTTTTAAAAAATAATAATAAAAATATACAGAAGATTGAATAAGATTATTATTTTATATATATAAGATTGAATAAAAGTCAATCATATATAAGATATATATAAGACTGAATAAGATATATATAAGATTGAATAACATTGAAATTCATCAAGTTGCTGTACCCACAAAAACCCAACAGGTCTTAAATGCATGAATTCTAAGCTGCAATGACAAAAAGAATGAACTGAAAAAATGCCTAACAGGACATTTATAAAAGCTCCTTTAATACATTTACATTATCGATATTAATTTGCAAAGTCTCAGATTTTAAAACGGATCTTTTTATTATCATTTGACATCTGCTGGGTATCAAACCTAAAGTACTGCATGTGAAACTCAGACCTGGCTCTGAGATGAGACGTTCAATGTGTTTCCCCTCACACCCTGACAGCATTTTGCAGCACAGGAAGCTGCTCTGTCATCCCCCAAAAATGTCAGCCTGCCTGAACTCCCAGCATCACATTCTGAGTGTCTGGCTAGGAGGGATAAAAGTGTTTGGCTTCAGGATCTGGAATACCACTTATATTTGGTCATGCTAACTGGAAAATCATCTAAGTGCTTAAGTACCATGAAACAGTTTTATATCCAGCACATTGTGGACTATAAAAATCTCTAAAGAACTGTGATCCTTTGTGGGAGCAGCCTGTCTGCTCTGCTTCCAACAGCACAAGCCTTTAACTCTCCCTGGCTCTCCAGGAGATTTCAAAAGGCACCAGCCAGTACAACACTATCACTGAGCTCTGCCAGCACCTCCATCCAGTGCCAAGGATGCTCTCACCACTAAAAGCAGAACACATGCTGCTGTGGCTGAAATGGAAAAGCATAACAGTTGGGAAGAAGATTCTTGAAGCCATCACTCATAAACTAGATTAGGCTGTACTGTGCAAACTCACTAACTGTGCCTAATCTAGGCAGCCACTGACTCAACAGTCCTGTGAAAACCAGTTGGTGGGGGTTTAGATTCTTTTAAAGTAAATCCCACCTTAGTTTTATTCCAATCAAAATGTTAAGTGTCTTTCTGAACACACTTATTAAGTACTTATAACCATCATGTAGCATCCACACCTTCAAAACAAATTTCTCTCAGTTGTCTGAAGTTGCTTTGATTGGTTTTTATGAACAAAAGGCTTCAAGGTTTTCTGTTGGATTAAAATAGTCCACAGGTTTTTTTCTACATTGCTCCTGCAACTGCTTCAGAAGGTGTCACACTTATAGAAGCGTGAAAAACCTGTGTTTGGTCAGTAAATCTGATCAAAAGTGAAAGCAACATCTCTAGTCATCTCACTTCACCCTCTTTTTAAAGTCAACATCCCCCAACCAAACACCATGCTGATACTGGTAAATACTGTCATTATACTTCATATTCCCATTTTCAATATTAAATTAGATCAAAATAGACAAGGAAAAGCAAAGAGGATAGGACAGAACACAGAAGAGATTATAGAGGTTGTTTTTGAAAGAGGTGCTGTTTCAGTCTGTATTTGATGGTCTCAGAAAGGCTCGTGTGACACCTGCTGGGAAACAGCTTTTTTACAACTTATATTACAAGTTCTACAATCTGGTTTTATGCAAACATACAAGTGATAAGCCAGACTTCTCGAGCTTTAAGCACTACTGATTTTGATTGGTGAGAACTTCATCTGATTCACTAGACATTCAAACCTAAATTTTATTGCAAAAAGGGAGAAAAAAATCCAATTTTCACTTAATAAATAACTGCAGATTTTAATCTATCGAGTACCACTGACCACCCCAAAAATGTGATCAGATTTAAAAACAATGCCAGCAAGTTTATGTACATTAATAATGGGTGTATTAAAACAGGACAATCCTGGTTATGTCATTCTTAAAACCAAGCAAATCCCAGAATTCCCAACCTGAAGTGCAGTTCAATCTGGATGGCTCCTGGGCTGCTGGTGTTCTTGGAGGACTGGAAGATGCAGTTGAAGACATTTGGGGGCCCTGCAGCATATTTCTGTGCAGCATAACGGGTGTCAAAGGCCATCATGGAATGGGAAACCAGATTGACAGACTTTGTTCCATTGGAAGAGCTTTCAAAAAGCAACTTGGATTTCTTAAAATCGAACCTGGGAGAATAAAAAGCAAAACAATACATTGAAGAGACTTAGGGTATATTTATTCCTTGAAGGCACTTATTTTAAAAGTATGGGATACTGATGGTATCTTCCATTTACATATTTTCTAAAACAACTATAATCACATCTCAGTGATAGAAAGTAGATCTATACTGTAAGTAATCATATTTTCCAATTATACAGAACCTTCTGGATTAAAAAAAAAACCAAACAAACCAAGCCAACATAGCAGAAATCTGTTTTTTTAAACTTCCCTCACATCATTTCCTTAATTAAAATACTATTCATCTTGAGGAAGTTAACTGATTACTGAACTGTTCTTTCAAGAACAACTGGAAGGACACAGATGGTATCTTTTCTACAGTGTCATTCCCTTCCATCTTTCAGAGCAGCTCAAACTCTCATTTGAACTCTAATTAAGAAATTCTATTTCACTGGATTATTAAACTGTAATTCCACATATTACTTTAATTCTTGTCCTATATCTTTCAGATGACCACAGTATTTAGGATAAGGAATTGAGTAACAAAAGGACATTCATACCTGGCTAAAGAGCTGTATCCATCTCTTCCCTTTGGATCCATCAGTTCCAGGCTCACGTTGACCATGTCAATGAGGAACGACATGGAAGTGTACACTTCTCCACTCAAAACTGTCTGAAAGTGGAAAACACCAACATTCTTTTTCAGAGCATCTGTTTAACTTTCATTTCTGAATTAAACCTTATTCCAGGCCAATGCAAACAGCTGTGGGGTCCCTCTCCTTCAGGGAGTGTCACCAGCCATTATTGGGCAAATGTTACATTTCACAGCAGTGCGGCCTTGGAGTTGAAAATGTCTATTAATCCATTTTCACACTACTACTGGTCTATAGGTCTGTTCTTAAAATCAGCAAAACCCCCAGAGACATCCCAAGCCAGAATTCCAGCTGCACACAGCTCCTCTTACATGAATCCTGGGATCCTGCAGGTCGTAAGGGCGCATGAACTCCTCGATGGGCTCCCCCAGGTTGTTCTCCAGCAGCCCACGGATCAGCTTGTACTTGTTCAGATCCAGGGAGCAGTGCACTGAGGACAGGTTGCCATGTATTGATATGTCTGCAACTGCATGGCTCAGCTCCCTGCAACAGAGGGCAAAACCTCAGCACTCCCAGGAGCTCTTACACAGCAGGCAAGGCTTTCAGGATACAGTAAAAGGCATGTGAAACACAGCTTCGGGCTGACAGCACAAAGGGATCCTGTTCAAACTCACTTGTCCAAGTTTCTCTCCACTTGTAACTTCAGTCTGAAGGGTTCTGTCAGCAGGCTCCCTCCTGTCTGCCTCACCAAGTAGGATGGAAAGCTCAAGTCTGCACTGGTATCTTCCACAGCCTTGGAATACTCTCTCTGGTATCTCTGTGCAGCAAAGATGTCCATGTCCTGCAGATCAACCACAATGCAGTCTAAGAGGCAGATGTGATCCTCTGCAGGGAGGAGATAACATGTTCAGAAAGAAAAAAACAGAATCTGTACAAAACTTATGCACCTTACTTTTAACAAGAAATTTAATTTAGTCTTGATTTTATTCCAAATTTTTGCATTTTTATTCACGATCATCGTTATCTGTAACTACCAGATACCAACTTGTTCACTTTAAGGAGAAATTTAACTTTTAACAAGAAATTTAATTTAGTCTTGATTTTATTCCAAATTTTTGGGGTTTTATTCACGATCATCGTTATCTGTAACGACCAGATACCAACTCGTTTTTTAAGGTGAAATTTAACTTTTAAAAAGAAATATAATTTTGTCTCGACTTTATTCCAATTTTTAAAATTTTTTTATTCACACTCATCAGTATCTGTAATTACCAGACACCAAGCTCATTCACAGGTAAATGTAAACTCTCAATTGAGAGTCCAACTATACTTCTATGTCTGCAATATGCAACTCAAACCATCCAAATTGCAGAATTGTTCTTCCAGGAGCTGAACTACAACTCCTACAATCCTTTCAGCTGTAAAAATCAGCCTGAAATCTAAGAAGTCATTTCTTTTCAAATCCACAGTCTTCAGACCCAGAGTCTTATTTTTCAGTGCCCCATGAGATCAAAGCAAAATGTCCCTGTCCTATTTCACCACAAAAAAGAAGAGCTCTGGGGGGTTTCTCCTGTTCCTCACGTACCTGGGCTGTCAGGGTTGGGTACAACAGGCAGCTTGGGTTGGTGCCCTTGTTGTTTATTTGAAGTGTTCAGCGCAGGCTCATTCTTCAGCCTGGAAATGTTTGTTCCTGATGATTTTTTCATGACCAATCCTTCCATCGGTACTTTGGACTCATCAGCACTTGTTTTCTTCATGCTGTGTTTTGGGGTTCCCAGAGGAGATGAAAATTGAACTGAATCCTGCTAAAGAAAGGAATTTTATAATTAAGAATAGATATTTAATTTAAATTCTAAGGAACCAGTGCACCAAGGTTCAAGCTGCAACAAATTCCTGTCAAAAACTACGTATTTTATTTGAATTCCAGTATCTTTTACTGATGGTCAAACTTTTATCCTACAACCTTAACAGGAAATGAAAACATTTTCTTTCTTAAAAAGTTCATTTCAGCAACATTTCCCAAAAAGCTGTGAAATCTTTTCAATGAGAAACTAATTCAAAATTACAAGGTTTTGCACAAAACAAAAAAGCTGTCATGTAAATGGAATTAATACAAAATGGAGGGGTAAGACTGTCAAGATACTAAATATTTCTGTAGAATAAAGATGGTTAAATATTTAAAGCTGGTTTTCAGGTGATGAAAATAACATGTGCCATGGAAATCTTATGAGCTGCCTTGCATCAAAAACCTGCAAAGGGTAAGTTCACTAGGAAAAGTCACATCAACATTAGGAATTTCTTCTCCCAAAAATCCTGCTTGACCAATTTCATAGCTTTCCATGATGGAGTGACCATTTTCTTGCCTTACATGGTTTTTAAATATTAGAAAAAATTGGAAAAATTTGTTGTAATCATGATAAGGATTTTAAGAAAAAAATTTGAAAAAATTAACATTTCATAAGTACATGCAAAGAAAAGTCATCACATCATCTATAAATCTATGAATTTATGCAATTAAATCCAAATTAACAGCTCCTCAGACATGCAGAAAGAGCACACCACAACAAATTTAAATCCAATTCTTATAGAATTCAGCAAAATCTTTAGAATAAAAACATAATTTTTAATGAATGAAGGAACTTTTTGAAGTGCTAAATTCCACAAGAATATTTCCTTTTTTTAAGATGAATGAGGAGCACCTGAACACTGCCACAAAGATGTGAAATACCTCAAATAAAACAGGATCCTTGTATGCATTGCCTTGCAAAATCCGATCCTCAAAAATAAACATAGGACAGAGAAAAAAATGAAAACAAAACCATCAAAAAAAAAGTCAAATCACATTTCAAACACCTAAATTTCTACAGTGCTACACAACACAGTATTTTTAGGTTGAAATAAAACTACTGTGCACACATCCTTTGCTTTAATTTCTTATATTAATTTAGGAATCTACCACTTACAAGCCCTTAAATACATCAGCACAGAACAGAAAACAACTCAATACTGCAGTCCAGTGTTTCCTTACAGCAAAGACAATGGTGGATATAAATCAGATGGAGGCAACAGACACACCACAAACTGCTGCAGCAATTTAATCCACCTCATTTCTACCCCCCTTCAAAATGGAATTAGGGGTTCCCAGACAACCACCTATTTTGTTGCTTAGGTTAGATATAGAAAGCCATCCAAGGTGGATTTTCCTTACCCCAAATTTTGGGGCTGCATCTCTCAACAGAAAAACAACTCCTCCTGTCCTGTGCCTTGCCAGGGGTGCAAGGGAAACCTTTCATTAAGTTTCACTGATCAAAGCAACTACACACACTGAGAGCACAAAAAAAGAAATTAAACCCAATTCTGCTCTTCAGTGTATTGCCCCAAGTCTGAGCCAACACAGACCCTTGCTTTCTGTGACTCACACTGGAAATTTTTGCTACCAAGGAGGGTGAGCTGGAAGCTCGTTGTGCTCCCAGGTTCAGGTGTGCACCCAGCTGGGTCCTACTTCCCAACAAGACCAGCTGGAGTGAGTTCATTCCTTTTTTCCCTCTGTTCTCTCAGAACAGACTCAGTTGAGTCCCCTGTGTTCTGAATGCCTCAGACAACGAGCCCGGGTGCAGGCACGGAGGGAGCAGCTCAGATCCATAAGATTACCCAGCACACTGGCACAGACTGTCATTATTAGTAGTATAAAGTCTATATATAAAGTAAAACATAAGAATTATTTACCAGAATGCAGAAATAAAATGCACAAGAACTAGGAAACCCCCCAGCTGTTAAATGAAGTCATGTTCTTACCTTGTTCTTTAAGGAGAAGGTGCCCGGCATTCCCGCAAACAGGAATCTGTTCTTGACTTTCAGCTTTCCCAGATTAGCTACAATGAGACTGTTGGACTTGGAGCTTTCAGGGATAAGCAGAACAGGAGCACCAGCCTCAATATCAAGGAGAACTCGGGAAGCTCTCTGGGCTTTATCTCTTACCTGGGAAAAGCAAAAATGCATTTAAAAAAATAATTACAAAAATTCTGGGAAGTGGGTGATTATTTCACACTGATTAATACTGAACTCAAGAACATTACTCCTTGATTTACAGAATTAAGATGTGGTAAAATTTTATTTAAAAAAAAAACCACCTCAAACTCTTGTTTTAGGCAGAGAATAAAGGGTCATTATAAAAGGATTCTGATGCCAAGAGGAAATACCTGTGCAGCAGGTGCAGCATCAGGAGTGACACACACTGTCACCACTGAGCTAAGGGGCAAACCAGACACTACCCAGCTCACTGCTAAAAAACTTACTCAAGAAAAATTATTTACAAAAGGAAAAAACCCCATCATTTAGAACAGATGTTTCAAAATCAGATTCAGACTCTCCAAGTGATGTACAACGAAACATTTTAATAGGTCCAAGTATTCACTGTCTTTCCTCCAATTATGAGAAGCAACTTTTAAACATGACTAGCACTAACTATATAAGTCACTCCCACATTAGGTTTTGTCATAAAACAGTCCATGACTGTCATGGTTATTGATAGGTTTTATCATGCTTGAGTTCAGCATCTGATTTTCTGAGTCTACCAGCAAACTAAACCAGAGACCTGAGTGGAACAGAACTTCTCCCTTGGTTCTCCTTATTCAGGTATTATTACCTGGTGAATAGTGGAGAAAAAGGCTGCCAAGACACACTCAAATTGCTGTATCCCACCCACAGGGACTCACAGGGAAAAATCCATAGCTGCAAGATAACACCTTGACTTTTTGTCCAGTGCATCCTGCAGGATCCAGGTGCCAAAGTTTGAAGTAATGTGTACATTTGGTATTCTACACTTTCAAAGAGCAGCAGGAGGGCCCTAAATAAGGTGTTTTGACCACAAGATGAGAAATCTGCAGCAACACCAGAACTCTAAAGCCTCCCACCATTTCTACTTAATGGAGTTGATGCATTAACATAAATTATATATTGCATTTCAACTGCAAAAGACAAGCTGGGAAAGAACAGAAAAAAACCCAGACATACTGTTTGTCCTTCAATTGCTGCTCTTTGCCTCCCCAGGACGTCCTGAAGTTGAGTGAAATGCTGGATGAAGGACACCACCTCAGCCTGGAAGCGCTGGGTGTGCACATACTGCACTGATGCCATCCTCAGGGTGACACGGATGTCACACTCCCTCTGCAGCAAAGGGTCTGGCCTCCCATACCTGGAAGAAAGGTTAAAAGCAACATTTAGCAATCTCAGCTACCTTTTATAAACCGTTCATTCATTTTTTTGCACTCAAAATAATAATAATATAGAGGATTTAACTGATGTTCGCAGCATGTAATTAAAACTGTTTCAATTACAGACATGAAGAACTGGGTTTGTATGAATTACTTCTAAATTATGTATATGTAGGAGTTTTAATTAAGCAAACAAGAAAATTCTACATTTGGAATGTACCTTTTAGGTCTACACACCAGATAGACCTTTGGTGATTTTATATCTTAAGGTAAGTGCTCCACTGCATGACAATGTGTACATTCAACTCTGAATCAGTGTGCTGATATATTTGAAATTAATTCCATAACATTACTTGAATAATTTCTACTCTGATTAATTCTAGTGGGTGGAGGAGGGGGTGGCAAACCATGAAAAAGCACAGGATAAGAACTCTGGCTTTAAACAAAGCAGAAGAAATTCAAATGTACACTATGACAAAAGCAAACCCCTAATTCCAAAATTAAGAAGCAATGCAAAACCTATTTCATCACTTGACAATCTTTTCCATCTTTTAAAAATCAACTACTGTTTTATCTAGGAACTATCAATGTAGTTTCAAGAACAGCTTTAGAGGGAATTAAAAAGCTACTTTTCTTGATAAACCATGTACATTGCAGACAAAGAAAAGTTAAAAATCCTAAGTTTATGACTGAAAATGTTCAAAGTCTCATTTAGGTCACAAGAGGCCAAAGCAGAATCATGCAGCCCTGAAAGTTGCAGGTTTGGGTATTTGGGGTTTGTTTGGGTTTTGGGGATGTTGGGAGCTAATACTGAGTAACAAGAAGTTTAAATTCATACTTAAAGATTTGGAAAATGAGAGCTTCTTCACCACTGGTAGTGAAACGTTCTCTGTAAAATTCTCCATGAGCTGTAAGATCACTTAAGGACAGACTTCCAATACTTCCCTGCAAGGCTAAATCTCCCTCTGCAAAACAAAGGACAGACAATCAGGATTCTCAAACACAGATAAGTTACTAAACCCCAGAAGTTTCTATTAGTGGGATAACCTCGTTACAAGTAATTAAATCAATCACATTCAATTAAACATTAAACCTCATGTTCAAAGAAAATCACATCTTTCTGTTACAAAGATTAGATTAACCCAGACATAACTCTATGCTTTACATACATCATGTGATTACACCACTTTGATTCGGGAAAACGTAGATACAACTGCTTTTTTTCCTCTCAAACAGTAATAAACACTATTGTTCTGCTCTGTGACAGTGAAGTATTAATATCCCAGCCACACTCAGCTAAAATGATCAAGGGTTTGACAACTGGGAGAGCTGCCAGGATTTCAAATCAGGCCTGAAAAAGCAGAGAAAGAAGCAGCAGGAAGGGAATGTGCATCTTGTCCAGGAAAAACACACAAATACCCAGTGAGCACCAAAATTAAAACATTTCAAATCACAACTCCAGTGCAAACCTCTTTGTGTTTTAAGCTGCAAACAACCTCAGCCCTTCCATCTACTCACCAATCACTTCCAAGTGAGCTGCAAGTTTTGCCACGCTGGCTTTAGCAAGTTCACTGGTTGTCTTATTCAGGACTAAGGACAAAGAATGGACCTGGCCAAAAAAACCCAACAAATTGGTATTAAACAACATGACTTGAGAGCTGGAACATCTTGTTTAGTTTATTTTTCCAGACAATTGCACTGTAACACATGAATGGCAAACAACAATTATCTGATTGGGAGACACAGCAGCAAAGCAACATTTTTACTCCCTTGTTTGCACATTAACAGGTCTCCCAAGCAATTCAGAGTGACCAGGCCAACAACAAATCCCAGCACTGTCATCTGCATCCTTTTATCTTTGAAGACTTGTCCCATCTAAGTTAGACTGCAGGACCTTTGGGCAAAGACTAGATATATATATATATATATGTACATCACAATCTTTTTAAAAAAAATGTTTATACATCTAGATGTATAGACATCTATAGAGATATACATATATATATATATATATAAAAAGGTATATACTTTTTTTGTATAAATAACTCCATAGTACCTAGAACAGCACAGTACCAACTTCAGCATGTCAGGTCTTTAATATTGAAGTAACTTTAACATTCAAGACAGGAGGGTCACAGAGCAAGGGAGCCAATCATTTTGCAAATGTTTTGCTTTTCTATAACTCTTATTTTTTTCAAGCTACATCTACACACACTTTGAACCTGTTTCTGAATTTATGCACGTTCCCCACTGGAATATAAAACATTTGATGTAAATGTCACCTTAAGTTTCTATAAACCAGAGGTTTTATGACAGACAATCCAATTACTGTTTTGCATCTCAAGTATACCTTCAGATCCAGTTTAGTGTTTACAGGCTCTTGGGCTTGAGAAGCTGACAAGGAATTTATTTCTGATTTGATTGTCTGCTGAGTATCTTCAGGCTGCGGCTTCATAGCATGGTTATCAGCAGTGGATCCAATCCCAAAGAAATCCAGTATCACTACCCAAGTTTGCAAAGTTATTAAGACATCTAGACAATTAAAATCAACATCTACACTACGGTTAATTTTGTGATAGCGAGAGGAAAATTCAGGATGTTTCCTATCCACTAGAAATATATTGATATGAACTAAGGAATCATCAAAGTTACTTTTTCCACAGGGCAACTTGGATCTGTCTGCTGTTGGAGAAGGAGGTGGAGTCAGAGGATACTCAGAATCAGCAACTTCTTTTGGCTTCTTACGGGAGGCACAAACTGGTCTTTGGTAAAGCTGAAAGACATTTGGTGCTTCTTCCATGTGGGAAGGGAGGGAACGTGGCATATCTGGATATTCTGCATTGGATACTGAGGGACAGGACTGGGAAAGATACTCCTTATGTGCTAAACTGGAGGGCTTGGGTGCTCCCCGGGACACCATGAGGTTCTTATACTTAGAGTCTGGTTTCTTTTCCAGGAGATCCTCCATGAGCAGGGAGCGCAAGGCAATCTGAATGGACAAGGTCTGAGGGTGATCTTTGGCAAACTCAACATCAAAATCCTGAAACTTAAGGCTGACAAGACCTTGTGCCCCAAGTGTGAGATCACCACTTAGCTGAACCTGGAGCTCTGAGATATGAAAGTTTGCTTGAATCTGAGTAAAAGACTTTGTTTCCCTGATAGCTAAGGACTTGTTTGGAACGGAATTAAAACCGGAGTGGCTGAATAAGCCATTTTCCTTCCGCTCACTCGAGAATTCTGGGCCTGTACTATGAACTGATGCTGAAGGAGAACTAAGACCAGTTGGAGACACAGAAGTGGTTGAAAATTTGTTCAAGTCTTCACTGTAAATTAAATTATCCAGAGTCTGAAGGACTTGTTCATACACGTGTTTTGCTAACACCACCTACAACGCAGAGAAAAGAAACAACCATTACATTAGAGCTCTCCATATTAATAAAATCAGTACATACATTTTAAAACTCACAAGTGGAAAGACTCTGCAATTTCAAACCACACTACTTTTAAGTTCATCCACAAGTAAAACATAATCCAGAACAAGGTACAATGCAAAGTTGAAGCAAAACAATTCTTCTGTATTAGCTCTGCAAGAGGACGCCATCTGGAAACATACAGGAGAGGATCCCACAAGAGGATCCTTTGTATTCCTGGGCAAAAACCATCCACACAGAGTTAGTTAAAAATAATTAACCATCCAAACTATCCTTAATTTGCCATGCTGAGATTATACAGTAATATATGGAACAAACATTCTACTTAGCCATCATTGCTTGTCTCCTTAGCTTTAGAAGTTTCAGTTTCCTCTATTTAAAACCTCTGCTCCTGCACAGATTTTTTTCAAGATAATGGCATTTTAATTCTTAGTTTCTACTAGAACTGCAAATACATTTATTTGGACAGTGACACAATTACTTTTCCTTCTGTGTTCAAGGTAAGCAAAATTTAGACTTATTCATAAAGATGTCTAAAATGCCCCCAAACAAGGTTAAATGTTCATCATTGTTATTATGACTTAAGACTGGTCTCTTCAAACCATGTGTATAAGGATATGATGTCTAAACTACCAATATGTTAAACCTGAAGACACTGGCCTGAAAAATACTTATATTCCATGCAGGGAAATAGTTTTATATTGATAGTGGAAATTACTACATTTCTGTACCTGAAGAGGGTTCACAAATTTCCCTTCAATCCTCATAACACTTGATACTCCAAAGTCTTCATTACTCAGAGGAAAAGTTAACTCCAAATCTCTGTCTAGTGGGATCTTTTCCAATTTAAACTGGATGGTGGTGTTATTCAGAATGTGGAAAGCTTTAAGAGAAAGTGAAATTAAAACAACATTAGAATAAGTGATTATCCTATAAAGACTGTACAGAAGAGATCATGTAGTAGCTACTGAACTTGCTCAAAATACAGTCAGACCTATGGACAATACACATATTTAGCACCATCTACTACTTATACTAAAGTCATTAAGACTCCTCTGATTAACATACCGTGGCCTTTATGTAATGATTCAAAGAAGTCATGACGAGTAAAATGGGATTCTTCCTGGCTGTTGACACTGGCAGGACCTGAGGAAGAATGTGGCCCGTGAGGTGTCTCACTTGCAGCCTCCTTCTTGCTCGTAAACTGACTGCTATTTAAAGAATACATTTTAATATCTTTAATTTCAACTTGCAGCCTATCACTCGTAGATTCATCTTCTCCTGGTACAAAATTCTGGATTGATATCTGTCCCAGATGACCTACAAGCAGTTCAGAGCTACCAGGCTTTCGAGGTATGGAGACAATTGGGGATTCAATGTTTATATTTAATATGAGCTTGATAGTATCAGTTTTGAGGGGCTGTGGTCCAAATGCATCCCCTTCGTTATCTTCTGTGCTGGCAACATCTCTTGACCGTGGGGTGGTATCAAACAAAGAAACCATCTCACTGTATTCAGCAGTTTTAGTTGCCAGGACTGTGGTGACTTTGGAGGCTGCACTTTTCAACATGCTGCGGAAGTTCTCCTCCAGCTCATCCATGGACAAAGTCAGCTCCTTCAGGAATTTGGCTGAGTGGTTGTAGTGTAAGGAGGCCATTTTGAGGTTGAGAGAACACTCCTCTTTTGACTTTTCTGTGAAAGTGAAACTTAAAGCATCTGGAAGGCTATTCCCATCATCAAGCCTGAAGAATAAAGATTCAAAGTAATCTGCATCACCCATGAGATTTTCATACCTCACTGTGTTCCCTATGCTCACCACATACTGGTTCTTTACATTGTCCTGAGTCAGATCCATAAGGTGAAGGCATCCAAGAGAGCCATTCACATCCAGTTTACTGCACATGGAGACATTCACTTTGGTGCCACCAATACTGGCTGTGGCAATTTTTCTGCCATATTTTTCTCCATTTGTCATGCCAACTGTCCTGAGGAGGAGTATATTCAACCAGTGAATATCAACTGCTACCTCTGTGTTCTGGGCATAAGTAGACTGGAATGTTTCCTGTTCCCTCCAATCTCTTTCCAAGTCAGTGATTAAAGGCTGAGGACTAGAATCTTCTTTGTCCTTTGGGAAAGATTTCTGGAGAAACCCAATCAGTTCAACAATAGTCTCTGGATTAAGGATGATATCCAGGTTGTTGACCTGTAGAGAGATCACCTGCAGGCTGCTATCCAAATTCATGGATGGGCACTCTGCACTCACAAACTGATACTCTAATTTTATCAGGGACTCTTGATCCTTCCCATTGTTCCCAGGTGAAGTGTTTGAGGCTGTAGTGCATCTCTCTGCCAAACCAGTGACATCGATGGGACGTGCATCGTGTGGTCCAGAAACCGGGGACTGAGCCCTGCTGTCTCGAAGGCTCCCTGTTGGGACATCAAAGCTCAGATTCTTATGAGAAGCCATCAGGAGATCAAAATCTGTTCCATATGTTTGCATAGTATCAACCAGCAAGAGGCCATGGACAGTCAGGGACACCTCTGCATCATATGGCCTCTTCACAAAATGGGCGTTGGTGCCAAAAACCTTGAGCACAGAGATGTATCTCCCGTTGCTCTCCACACCCAGCTGCATACAGTTCACCTTGAACTCAGCCAAAAGCAGCTGAGACTCCACCAGAACCTCCCTGGTGTGCTGCTCCAGCATGACAACACTCTGGGTGAGATTCATCACAGAGTCATGCAAACTGCCAAACTGGTCCACCTCTGCAAAGATCTTGTCTCTCCCTAAGTGCAGGGCATCTGCAGACTTGGTTTCAGACGTGCTCAGCTGTGTAAGACAGTTCTTCAGAGCCAGTATTTTGTCTTCATTGATGTGAATTTTCAAGTCTGGCAGGTTGCCAGACAGGACAGCCCCTGGGTATTTGGGGTCAGAGGTGTAGATCAGTCTGCGCTCCAGCTGCAGGTGAACGTTGAATTTTTCTACCACGTGAGTTGGACCCACATCACTGTCCTGAACGTGCTTCCAGTTGTCTTTCACTCGGCCCACCATGATCTGAAGGTCCATAAATGACAGTGTGTATCTCTCATACATTTTTTTACTCATTAAGTGTGCCTGTAGCTGCTCTTCACTTATTTCTACTCCAGGAAATTCAGACATTTTGATGCCACTATTGGTGTTGGATTCTGGTGGAGGGGTATTGGGAGGAGTTGCAAGAGGTGTTTTATATTCCTCATCACTCAGTTCATTGGCTTCCAAGGAAAAATTATCTGCAGTTCTTTTAGATTCTTCTGTGGATTAAAAACATAATAGTAAACAAACAAATAAACAAAAGTATTCCAAAAAGTATTTGATTCCAAAAGTTTCCCACCATTATCTGGTCATCCAGTCTTAAGCTGTATTTTTTTAAACACAAATCATACCTGGCACTGTCCTGGTCTCCTTATATATTATATACTATCAGATTCTAGTAGGTTTATATATATATATCTGTGTGTGGGTGGTTTAAATCTATCAGTTGTTCAACTGACTTTATTGACTAATACTGATTTTCATTTTATCATAAGAGAAGGATTCTTTCTACTTTAGAAATCAAGAACCCCCCCTCAAAACTTCCCTGCCCTTTTTTACCCTTTTATTTTTAAGCTCTGAGTTTCAGAAAGAAGGTGGAAAGAACAGGAAAGCTACAATAATTCTAGATCATACCTTGAGAATTGGTGAGTAATATTCTTCCCAGATCTACAACAACTAACACTGGATCCACAAATTTGAAATCATCAGGAAAGATCACCTGAGGGGCAGAGATATCAAGGCACACGGTCCAGCTTTTGCTGTTTTCCTGGAAGTTAAGAAGGAAGACTTAATAGCCCAGAAGAAAACATATGCAAAAAAGCCATGAGCTGACCTTTACAAACTCCAGCCACACTCAAGTTTGGTACCCTGTTAAACCACAGACTCCCTTTACAGCCAATAAAGAGGCATTTTCAGTAGGTGAAACATCCCCTGCACCACAAATATGGATTTCCTGACAGCAAAAGAATATTACACTACCACCTGTAAAACCCAACACTTGCTTACAAAGACCACACAAACAAACAACAACAAGCCCCACTCTTAGAGCTTCAAGTCCTAAAACAAAAGGTTGAAAGGTACATAAACATTTTTGGGACACAAACTTACAATGAAGTCTCCAACCAGTAAACGATCAATAGTTTGCCTGATTTCAGCTTTTGTCTGCATTTTCAGCTTGTTGTACTGTCTTCTGGCAGCTTCAGCCACTCTTGCCTCTAACTCAGATTGATAACCAAAACCTGCACAAGAGATGGAAAACTCACTAGGTATAACTTTGTTCATGTTACTGAATCAGGAAAAAAAAGAAAAAAGGGAGAAAATAGAAAAGATCTGTTTTAAGTTTTTGCAGTAAAATATAGGCCAGGCAAACACAGCAGGTGAAAGGCTCTGTCTGTACCTACTCACCAGGCTGCTGCACAAAGAAAAGGAAGCATCTAAGCACAAAACAAACAGTCCCCATAAAAAAACACTTCCCTAACCCTTTTCTGGTCTTTATTAGCTTAATTTAAATTTAAAGTGGAGATTCTTTGATTTGTGCTTTGAATTTCTAAGAATGCGAATAAATAAAAATCAAAGGCAAGAAAAGATATCACCAACAAAACCCCAACCCCAGTAAAAAAACACAATAAAGGTTAACCTGAGGTATGAACCCTTCCCTTGTAGAAGAAGTCAGCTACTTTCTTAATGGCTTGTGGATTGTAAATAATATTTAGAGGTCTGGTACTGACTTCCAGGCGCCTCTCAAAAGTGCTGTGGATTGGATTTCTTTCATAAAGCATCTCAAACACTGGGGCATCAGGATCTGCAACTGAAAAAAAAAAAAGAGTTACAAAAAGCAGTTGTAAAAAAAAAAACCCAAACAAACAAATAGACAAGCAAAAAACAAACCCCAAAGAATTTAATAACTGATTTTTAACTGGTACTACCAGGAAAGTAGAAGTGTCTAAGAATTCTTCAGTAACAGAAAAGCAATAACGTGATCAACTTCTACAATCAACAGAATTCAACATGTTTGTATATATATAAAAACATTTGTAAAACTGGGGCCTTACTGTTGAACTCCTAACAACTTTTTTAAACCAAAACACAGAGCAAATACAACTCCTATTGTCTTGAAATACATCTTTTCTTACTTTCTTTACAGCCAACTTGCATCCACCCTTCTGGCCGAACAAAGCTTCTATGATTTTATCTTTACCACTTGCAAAAAGCATTTGCATGAATTCAAAACTCTAGGCACTCAGTTTTGAAATTTCTGGTTTGTAGGAATTATCTCATCAAACATAAAATGAAATCTTTACCAGTGTTCTGATTAGTCATTTCTGAGGACAAACTTTGGAGTCCAAAGGAAGACATGCAGCCAACCTCTTTTTGCTGATAAGAATTTAAAAGAAAAAGATTGTTTAGATAAAATCAACCAAACCACCTGATATAAGCATAAAAGTATTTTCTGTTGAAATGTATGTATAGCCTGAGATTATTATGTACATTTTTTTTTCCCTGCCATGGTGAAACAGGAGAAGAAAGTATGACTAAGAAGCCAACACTACCCACTCCTGCAGCAGACAGGCTGAAGTGCAAATTGCAGCCAGTACAAAGTACAAAATACATGGGAAATTCTCATGGCATTGCATTCAAATTTTGTTTGCTCAGAAGAGAAATTTGAAATCTCCTCTGGAATTCATTTCTGCCTTTAGTGTACCAGTCTACAGGTGAAATAAAACCTTTACTTGGACCACAGGGCTTTACAGAAAAGAACAATCACTGATTGTTCCAAAAATCAAATGTTGTTCAACAAATTATCTTCATCCCATCACATATAAGGTTAAAGTCACAATCATACAGAGCAAAAGATGAGGACTTTTGCAAATGATCTTTTGAAAGGGAGGGGAAAACTAAGTTCAGCAAGTGGAAATTTTTCCTCAAGACTTTTGTATTCTCTTTCTGGGATAAGAAAAACACATGTTGAGTTTTGGAGTATAACTAGTTTCATCCACACTTAAGCATCCTACAGAGTAACTTAGAGAGTTTTTTTCACCTACAGGATTTGGGAAAACAAGAACAGGAAATATGGTCCCTTCTGTTGCCAAATCCCTCAGGAAAAGCCCACCAAGCTGAACTTTGAGAAGGGAAGACTTTCTGCGAGGGAGGGATTCTGCCAAGATCTTTACACCTGGAACATAAATACATAAAATTGTTTCTTTCAGTACACAGGATACATTTTACTTTAATTTCACAGATAACAAACACTGTCCAACAAGCACTTTTAAAAGTACTTAAATGTATATTTATTTCTACCAAAAAACCCAAACATTTTTATAGTTTGTTATACATTACAATGACTGTGAGGCAGCTCTGGTCCTTTTGGAGAAAGAGAAATGGGCTTAATACCTGAAAACTCCAGCTGCATAAAAGCAGTCTCCTCAGCAGGAACCACCTTCTTCTTCTTCTTCCTATGCAACAGAGTGAAAGAGCCACCCTGCAACTGTAGATTTAATTTAGCAAAAACATGATCTCTCTTGGTAAAGGTATTCATGCTTGAAGCATCTGCAGCAGGATCAAAAAATTCATCTGCACCTAATGAAAAAAAAACAAATCAAAACCCAAAAGAACATATTAAATAAATTAAGATTGTGAAAGGCTACTGAAGAACGAAACAGTTTCTTTGATTTGAAAATAAAGATTTCCCCAGCTCTAGGGAAGAGAAATAGAAACAAAAGATAGAGGAGATAAACATTTTTCCTTAAAAATACTGAATATTCCATAGAAGTCTTCTACTTCAATAAGGTAACGTAAATCTAAATTTACAAAGACCCCAACAACCCAGGACTGTTACTGTTATACCCAGTGACATGAACCCCCCACTTGAATAGAAAAATCTCAAAGCTCTTTGCCATAAACATCAACAACAGTGGAAGCAAATTTATTGCACATAACACTTTGGAAATCAGCAGGTTCACCAGGTCCTGAGATACTCCAACAGGTTGTTAAGCTCTAGGCAGGTTCTGCTACCTGGGCACTTCAGGTGACACAGGGAACCCTTTAACAGCACAGAACCAAAGAGCTGCTTCTGTTCACCTGGACCAGGTATCACACTGTGGTAGCAAACCCTGTATTTCCATACCCAGGATGTCTTCTGGATTCCACTGTTCCTTTGGGTCTGGCAGCAGCCCTTCAAAAGGTTCACCTTCATATGTCTGCTGGGTGTCTCCATACCAACCTCCCCAGCCAGGAAACCAAGACTGGAGGTACTGCAGCATCCCAGTGCTGCTGCCATGGGTGGATTCTGCAGTAGGGGAACCTCCAAGGGAATCAGGCAAGGGCTCTTTGACATTCTGTGTTTGAATATTGAACACACACACATTACTGCTGCTAAGTGAAAGAGTACTACAAGTGTACAAAAACATCACAATAAAAACACAACTCCATCTCCTGTTTACTCAGCACTCCAGCAGTGTCTCAATCAATACTCAGCCTACAGAAGAGCAGCAGCACAGAAATAGCAAATAAATCATCACTTAGTGCTGCATATTCATATATGAAGTCATTTAAATCTTAGTCTAGAAACACTAAGCCAAAGAAGTCATTTGATACCATAAAGCACAGCTCTAAATTTTAGCAATTGTATTTGAGAGAGATGACATTGAACTGTTACAGAGATTAGTCCACATTTTATGAAGTGTGCTCAGCAGCCATTTCCATGGGGCTCATTTCTGCCACATATTTATTCTGTGAGAGCACTCATTACAAGCCCTCATTTCCACCAGCTGTTTTTTTAAGATGGAGAGTACCTGCCCTAGAAATTCTGGCAAGGATACTGCTGGGGAAGATCATCATATGACTAGGCAAAAGATTTCACTGTGCAAGAGACACAACAGTAAAAACTGCAGGAACTGAACATTTTTGCAATTTTAGCATTAATACCACACATCTAAATCAAAGCAAATACATGCTAAGGCTCTCCAGCAGAACAGAACACACAATACCTCTGAATAATCAGCTAAAGATTCCAAATATTACCCTGTATGGAGAATATTCCTCACCTCAACCAGGTCATGAAATTTATTGTGAACTATCTCATACAGAATCTTCAGCTCTTCATAAGTCTGCTCATCCTCAATGCGATGCATTTCTGCCTGGAAAGACAAAAAAGGTCAAGTACCTGCAGTAAAAGAATACAGCATCTTGTTCATACAATTCAAATACCTCTGCACTGAGTTAGAGACTTGTAGGAACAACTAACATGGCATTAATGATCATACTCAAGTGCCTCAGCACACGAAAATCAATGGACGTCATGTGGGTAACTGCAACCCTGACATTCTCCTCAACTACAAATACAGTTTATTTGCATTGTAAAATATATTATTTTAACACTTTTCAGGGTAAAAATTCTTTACCCAACTATATCCTCCTATCAGAAACCAGAAGCAAGATTTGCAGCACAAAATGTAAGCTGTGGAAAGTAACCTGATTGAACAGGATGCCTTGCTTAGCCAGGAGCAAAAAAAGCTGCTGTCGAGTAAAGAAGGTGGAGGAAATGAACTGTGTAATTTAGGACAATGTAGTATTCATTGTCAGCTACTCAGACATGTTGTCTTCTTTGTGCTGATTAACAAGTTGTTTGTGCAAATGATGACTTCACCTAAGCCTAAAGAATCTTATTGTGGAACAAGAAATCAAAAGACATTTTTCTAGTCCACTGCCATTGCCCTTGTTACATCTCACAGCTCTGCTGAACACAATACAAGCTCTATGAAAGTAACAGTCTGCTGCTTTGCCAGGTATTGTAAAATTTTCTGTACACTGACCTACTCCTACAGCTCATCTCTAAATAACACAAGTACAGACTACAGACAATTTAAAGTATGAACAGATTTGCACCTGTTATTAAGACAGGTGAGGTACATGGTGCCCTCAACTGATTCAACAAAAAAGTCCCAATATATATAAAGATAAAAAGCAGCTAAATATAGTTCATGGGGTTTTTTCTTTCTGAAGTAGGTCACAGGTTCATTATTGGGGGCACTAAATTCTTCATCCTAAAATCAACTGTGGAAAAACAAAACAAACCAAACAATAAAGGACCCCCAAACACATTGTCAACTGGCCACGATTTTTCCCAATTATCTACCCAACCATACGGGCAGACATATTTCTGATACTTAAATACGTTTTGGATCTGTAGAGCACAGGACTTAAGAAAGCATGTCACAGGCTGACATGAGCATTCTCTAACAGTTAATGCTATTTTTGGTGAACACCAGTTACAGCTCAAAAAACAGACAGCTTTTTGCAGAGCAAAACAAAAACACACGAACCCTGCAGCACACACACACCTCCCACAGGCCCAGGTTTCATCTTTAAAAGCTCAGCTGTGGTCAGAAGAGAGTCTGTTCAGCAGAAATGGCTGCAGTACGACACGAGGTGTCTCTGAACTAGACCAGATTTTAAATTTGGAAAGATGAAACGACCCAAATATAAAATGATTAATTAACACTGTAGAAGAAACTCAGATCTAAATACCTGCTCTGCAGCAGTCAGTGGTTCCCCCTTCAGCTTGCTGTAGTACAGGTCAGTGTAGGACACGGCATCCCGGGCCCGATGCAGCGCGAATTCCCACGTGGAACGTTGTCTCTGCTCCCTGATCTCCGACAGATTCGCGTTCAGAGCAAAGATCCACCATTCCCGGCAGCTGGAAAAGTGGGAAATTACTGTCTTAGCAGTAGCTCATAAAAAAACAACCCAAGTGCATGGCAAACTGGTGAAAGGTCCAGGAGATTCCAGTGGGAGGCAGTGGGCAGCTGGCCAGGAAAAGCAGCAGATGGGCTGGTTCCACACACTGGGCAGGACAGGGCTCCCCAAAGTCCCACCACCCCAGTGGGATTTAGTCCAGCTGTCGTGGATCAGGCAGAGTCAAAATGCTGAGTTACATAAACTGGATTGAAAGCCTCGAGTAAGGACAATTTTAAGTTTGAATTATGTCTGAATATTTACAACTGATTTCTGAGGTAGAGAAACAAAATATTAAACTCTCTAATATTTGGTTATTATGTACCTTTTTGTATTTGTCTCATGCTAGTTTCCCTAGTATAGCTTTTAATGTCCTATTAACAACATCACATATGGAGATGTACTTACTTCTCTGTTACTGTAACCTTTGGTCTCCACTTCCTGAATTTAAGCTGTCGTTCCTTTCTTGCCAGTTCCTTTAAAAATCCCATGATCTGCTGGTACTGCATCTGTTAGTGAAATAATACACAAATCAATGAGGCAATACTGGAGTGCTTTCCAAAGCAAAGGGGAGGGGACAAAACCCAGACAAAAACCCAACCACAAGCTTAGTTTATCTGGATCAATGGCCTGCACACGGCTTCAGAATTTAGATTAACATTAATCATAATTCATAATTTTGTTCTCCAGTGTCACATATCTTCTCCCAGCAGGTAGTAGTTCATGTGTGACATTCCATCTACAGCTTCTTTATTTACAAATGCACAGAATGAAATCTCCTTCCATCTCAGTTATCAACACAACATCAGCTGCTACTGTATATTCTATAGACTAAAAACCCCCAATGCATCCCTTCTGTTACTACAACAAACAAAACATTTAATTTTTTTGCAATAACCAGTTGCAGTAAAATAATTCAATAATTTGGAAAGCTTGGCTTTAAAACAAACGAGTTATTCAGTATATCCATTTGAGCTGCCTCTCAAATAAAATCTTTCAGAGAGCATTCATTTTATGCTGCAGTAATGGTATTTAAGATGTTACAAACGTAAAACTGCCACATAAAACAGCCACAGTTTTATGGTCCCTGTTTCAGCTACTGAGAGGTAAATGGTTGGTATTTACCTGTGAAAGCTTCAGGGGAATAGTCTCAAGCTGAATGTCACATTCCAGCCGTGGAGTGTGGCGGGATCTTAAAGGCTCCTTGGAGCAGTTTCTCTTCAGAAGAGCAGAAGTGCAGACAGGCTCCATGATGTAATTGTGATCCCGACTTTCCATACTTCTATCCATTGCTTCCTGTGGGTTACAGGCAAATTACTCTCTAAGAAGTGAGTGTCCAATACTTATTAGGATGCATTGGTTTTATATATTAGAATGTACTTTATTTGCATGCCAGTCCATTGAAAAAAACCTCTTAAACACATTCTCTCTTCAAAAGCAAAACAAGGTATTTCACAGCACAGCCTTTGTGGGTTGCACACGTATCCTGTCATTAGAGCACGAAACCATAAACTTCTGTTGCTCTTGAAATCATCATATCCACTAAATTCTAAGTCAGTTGGGTCTTCAGTGTAGAAGGGAGACTAAAAACAATTTCTCTTTCATATACAAAATCTCTCTGTGTACCTGCAGCTGACCAGGAGGGAGGTCACCCAACAAAATGCAGTTGGTATCCCAGTAAACACTGAAGTCAGCAACATCCAGCTGTTTTTTCCGCATGAGCTTCTCCACCTGGAGTAGAAAAAGTGGAACAAAGTCAAGATCACACACCACATGATGAGTTTTCAGTTCTACACACTCAATAAACAACATGAAATGCTCAGAATCAATTTATTACAACAACCAAAAGATTATTAAAATGCCATGTGGTTTACTAAACGTTTACTAGGCCCCATAAAATGCTGCCAGGATCCCACCCAAACTGCCAGGAGCTGTCAAACACAGTTGCACTTACTGGTTCAAACACTGCATTTTGCATCGAGACGTTTTTGATGCACACGCCAAACGCAAAGGGCTGTGAGGGATTTGTGACCCCATCTTCAAACCTCAGATGCACATCCTGGATTTTTAACTAGACAGAGAAAGAACATTACTAGAGATACTATTTATATCATTACAGCAGACAGCAGTGCTTTTCATTAATACTGATTTCTGCAATTCTCCAATTTCTGGTAGTTATTTAGACCTCACAGAAATTCTATTCCTCTTTTCTGTATTTGTACTCTCTGGTTCTGTCTTCTCCTCAAAGACCCTGCCCTTCTCCCCAAAAACCAACAAGCCACCTTCAAACACAGTGTACTTTTTTTTCCCTATCCCACTATTATTCTCCATTTTAAAGGCAAATGAACAACTGCCAACCAAAGACTCACAGACTTACTTCAATGTTTTCTACAATTCTTGTGACTACAGATGCAGTAACTGAGTACCAGTAGGATTCCCCTTTCTGTTGTTGTTCTTTCTAAAAGAGAAAATAGGGATAAGCATTACCAACCACTGTAACAGCTGGTCAGGAGAAAATATCCTTTGATACACTGAAATCACTGTTAACAGGGAGAAAGAAAAAACCCCAACTATTTCAGTGTCTCCAACGTATGTGGGACACACGACATGATGGTGAGGGGTGGTGGGGCACAAATTGCACTATGCCAGCATGTACAAATCAAACTCTAACTTCATTTCCTGTGCATTTGTTCTCCCACTTGTTAAGAGACTTAAATATAATCCATACACTATGAAACACAAGCGTGACTCACCTTCCATTTTTCCTCAAGCGCCAGCAGAAGGGCTTTCTTGTGTTCTCTCTCTTGCAACTTCTCCCTTTCCTCATCAAACTCTCCCTTTTTTTCTGGTGCACCAATGAGGTGAAGTTTTGAGACAGATATCACCCATGGATCCACATGTGGACGATAAAAAGGGATCTGCAGTGTTATTTTGCCAATGAAACCTGGATATACAAAACAGAGGCGCTGTCAGATTCCTGTGAAAACTCACTTTATCACCCTTAGAAAACCTCAAAGCAAAAGTGGTGTAAGAAACAAACAAGCTAAAATAGAAATAACCTGAAAATCAGGGTACTTCATTTGTTCAAGCTCTGACTCAGAGGTAAAGGGTCCTCTAAAACATGCAACACTTCCTGTTAAGAAAATATCTGTCCTGCACACACAAGCAAAATACAAACCTGCCTTTACTTCAAATGGTAATTCCAGTTCCTTTAAAGCATCTTTTTTTAGTGGCAAGTTTTCCAATTCAACAGCACCTATACAAAGCAGAAAAAAAGACAAGTCTGCTTAGAATTATGCTAAAGAAAGCCAACTTGAACACTGTAAGCCTAAAATGACTGGTATTGTGTTTTTTAAAAAAAGTCAAATAAGATTTCATGAGAACAGACAACCAGGTTGTGTTACAATCATAATGGTTACTTAACACACTTGTTAATTTTCTGATGTCATGGGCTCAAACTATTTGATGAGGTCACCTAGAAGCAATCTCCTGTGAGGTTTTAGACCTGAACTTCACTGTAACCATGGAGGAAGCCTTTCCTTATCCTCTTTTCAAAAGAGATACTTATTTTCTTAATATTGCCAAAGGCTCACACAGAAAAGCCTTGAAGTGTTACAAAATATTCTCTCTTGAAACAGCAGATAAGGCAGCAAAGGGTGAACCAGAGAGTATTGATTGGAGGACTCTGTACAAAGTACAGAACTCGTGGACATAACATGACACAAATCAGATTACAGGGGAGTAACTACGAGCACCAAAAGGTAAGAGGCAAAGACTGCAGAACACTTCCTGCCCCACTAAAGTTCTAGCACCAAACCCTGAATTAAATTAAAGGTTAAACACAATATTAAGCGATTATTTCTATTCCACCTTCCTGGTATTACTAAAACACTTCTCTTTTTTTAAATCACAGTATAAAAACACAACAGAAAATACCCCAAGGCCTCCCTCACCCTTCAGAAGTGCCACTGAGAGCTGGTCTGTGTTCAGGTTATTGACATATTTGCCCAAGTAGGTGTTGAGGACCCAGGCTACCAATCCTTCCAACATGACTGTCCTGGAAGAGGGCAACTAAGGGTTTTCTGTCATTTTCTGGAGTTCTGTTCCATAATGAGTCTCGCTCTGAAAGACAAAACAAGAAGAAAATTATTGTCTGAAACATCCACTCTCAGCAGAGCTGACATACCACTGCCACTGTAATTCCTACTGTGATCTATCTAAAGAGAAGTAAAAGAGAAGTAAAATCAACTCAGGTTGATTTCTACCTTTAAAATGGTTTATCCTGAGAGCTTTAAGGGTCAAACCAGTTTCACACAGAGCTCTGGTGATTACACACCACTCCCATTTGCACATTAAGTTCATCTTTCCATCCTTTTTTCTAACCAAAACACCACCTTCTGTTGCAATAACCAACAAGGCCAATCTACAATCCTCTTCCAGAAAAGGGAAGGCTAAAATTCCACATTGATCTGAAGCAGTTTTGCAGTGGCCTCCTCAACCTCTGGTGCCAGTATTTCCTTCGTGCTGGGTTTGGCACAGCCTGGTCTGAAATAACAGCCTGGAGCCTATGACTGTATTTTTGTAGAATTCCTACATGGCATCTGTGAAGCAACTCCCCAAGCCCCTTTTTGGGAGAGCCTGTGTGTGGGAAGTAACCAGATACAAGCCCCATAAATAGCTCATCAACAGTTACTCCAACAGGTTTCCAAAGTGACAGCAGAGATTCCTGCACCGGGGAGGGGAAAAGCTACATTAGAGCAGCCCCACTGGTCAACATTTCCCATCACACTCTTCTCCAGACATTTCTGTTTCAACCTATGTGGCAATCAGGGCATTAAAATCCCAAAGCCCCTGTCCAAGTTTTTAACCAGTGAATTGCAAAAGTGCTATGAGCTTCCACAAGGGCAGGATGGAGCCTGGCACAGTAAGGAAAAAAGCATGCAAGCCATTTCTTGGGGTTAGAATGGAGTAAATGTATCAATTTTGTGCTTAAAAAACTCTCCCAATCCCCCAGACCTCCCTAAATCACGGAGTTCTACAGAGCAGAGAAGTAAGATACATAATTTATTTACACCTGGCAATAGAAAGAAATGACAACTTCAAGAGTCACATTTTAAATTTCATATTAGGATTCAAGGTTTTCCCATGAGGAGGCTGGCTCGATTTTAGGCACCCCCATTTAAGGCTTTATTTCTTTTTTACAAAGCAACTGAAAATATTTAACTAAGAGCTAAATAAAATAACCAGAACTAAGCAAACAATGAAAGGCTTTTTCACATGGCTGAAAGTGAAACCATGCTGTCCTGCAAAGTGACACAGAAAACAGCACAGGGAAGTGTGATTTTCACTATGTCACAGCTTCACGTTATATGTGTTTAGCATTTTTATCTTTGTAAAATTTCTCAACAGTTTTCAAACACAATAGTATTATTCCACATAATAAAGCCTGAGCATTCTTACTCTTGGGCCACAGGCTTATATTTTTTATTCTAATAAAAGATTTTTATTCTAATAAAAGTGACAAGAAAGCTGAAGACCAAACAAAAGCAAATACAGTCATCCTTATCATATTGCCACTAAAAAAAAAAGAAGTCAATAAAAAAGAAATCTACAGGTGTTTGGAGACAAAGCAGAGGAAAGATGTTGAAGGAACATTGAGATCAGCATCCAGGGGCTGAAATCCTCCAGTGCATGAACATTTCCATGCCTGAAGTCACCCTAAAAGCTGTACATAAAGTAAATTACCTCCTTAACCTTAACTCGTGGGACATAACCAACCATATAGGAATCTTCCAAATGTTTTAAGGCTTTTACATTTTTAACGCGGTTAAAAATGGCACTGCTGTGCCACCGGCGGAGAAAAGCAAGACATTTCTTTTCTGTGACTGTTTTAGTTTCCTTCACACACACGCACACAGAGCACAAGAGGGACCAAAGCCCAAACCAGGCCGTGGCTCAGCTGTGGCTCCTTTTCGCTGGGAAAAGCAGCGATTTCCCCCCCGGGGGAGCAGCAGGAAGGGCGGGGGCAACGGGGGCACCGCCAGAAACCACCCTGAGCCCGGGCGGGCAGCACCCCCGGGGCAGTGCCGGGGACAGCGGAGCAGCCCCGCGTGCCCGCGGGGAAGCCAAAGGTCACCTTGCCCCGGGGAGCCGGAGGGACCCCGCGGTGTCCCCGAGGGACCCCTGAGGCGGCGAACGGCCCTGGCCGTGGGGGAGGCCCTGAGGGACTCCCCCCCCGCCTCCAGGCCACGCCACGCCGCGGGGCTGAGCCCCCCCTCAGGCCCTGCCCCAGCGCTGCCCCGGGGTGGGCGCGGGGCCGGGACCCGGCGCGGCCGCCCCTCGCCCACCCTCCTCCGGCCGGGGCGGGGCGTGCGGCAGGGAGGGGCGCCCCGGGCCGGGAGCGGCGGCTGACGCAGGAGGGAAGGGGCAGCGGCGCTCGGGGGGGGGTTCCCCCCCGTGCCCTCTCCGTGTCCCCCCTTCGGTCTCCCCGTTACCTTCCCCGTCCCCCCCGGGAGCCCCGGACCCACCTGCGCTGCGGGCGGGGGGCGGCGGGCGCGCGCCGGGCGGTCGCGGGGGCGCGCCCGGGGTGCGGGAGCGCCGAGCGATCGATTGGGGCGCCGGGAACGCCCCCCCTGAGGGCGGGGCCCGGTAACGGGGGCGGGGCTCGGCACCGCCCCCTACTGGGCGGGGCCGGACCCTCCCCTCACGGCGCCGCGCGGGAAAATGGGCTGTAAACACCCGGGTTTGGGGCTGAAAAGCGTCAAATGTCATTTCTACCGTCCGCGTAGAGGGACCAGAAGTGGGTATTAACTAGCATTAGTGGGCTTTTTTTAATCTTTCTTACCCAAACTGAAGCAAGTTCGTCTCCGCGCTGCTCGTTTTAAGTCCACATAGGCAGGATCGGCTGTTGTTTAAACACAAATAGTTTTCAAACTCTTTGAGGCGTTTACCTTCAAGGCTCACCATTGCTTCTGAGTAAAATGCCATCACAGTATTTCATTATTTAAATAATAATAAAGTACAGTTGTGTTTAATAAAGAGCTCAGGAAACTTGAAAATACACATATTTATAAAAATTCATAGTTTTGCATTTGGAGTCTTTTTACATTTTATAAGCAAATTCAAGCTCATTTTTCCCCACTTAAGCATAATTTTCCTTCTGTGAAGCAGCTCCTTTATTTGAAAACCCTGTAAATTGACTGCTGCAACAGGATCCTCCTTTTTAATGTTTTTAAAACAAAAATCTTCCTCTGGTGCTTCAATGTGGCCCCAATATTGGGAGCCAATAAAAAATTATGCTGAAAATATCACAGTGCAAGAGGTTCAAAGTGCTGGATAAAATAAGGTTATTTTCTTAAATAACTTTATTTCTAAATCCTTCAGTTTTGTTAATAGTTTCAGTGTGCCCATTTTCAAAGTCTTCCCTGAAAATTACCTTCAAGTGCAAGTTAAGATACAGTTGTAAAAGTTGTAAAAGGTTTCCTCATAGTAGAACTAAAAACCTGTTTGTGCATTCTCAGTTCCAGAACCGAGTAACCTCAGAGCTTTTGTGGGAGTTCAAAATTTGTACTTTTTGTGGAAGTTTAAAATTTGGATTTTCCAAATCCGAATTCTCTTCTGTAGCAGTAGAAAAAATGCTATTCTCAGACATCCTTTTTCAGCCTAGGGCCTCAAAAATAACCACTGTGTTTAATTTCTGAGGTAGAATAAGCCAGTTCGGTTGGAAGCACAGGGATCCTCCAGTCCAACAGTGGGTTTATGGCATAAAAGACGAGTTGTGCCCACTGGATGACTCCACTGTGCTGTGACTCAGACACTGGGCTGCAGATCCTGGTTGAACACAGCCACCACAATTGTCAGTTAAGTCACAGGCTGTAAAATATAATTATGGGAAGTGGGTTGCTAAAGACTGGCTTCCAAACCCAAGACCTGATCCAAGAAGAAACCCCAGTAGTTTTCTGCCAGAGGTGGCTGGAGCTTCAGCGTCATCAACAGTGAAGTGGAACAGGATTTTCAGGTTCTGAGGTTTGAGTCAACGCCATTTATTACAGATGATGCTGTGCCATCTTTGAGAGACCTGTTCCTGAGGGCAGTGTGCAGGAGCTGTCTGGAAAGATAATCACATGGATCTGCTCTAATATTCACTGGAACACAGGGAAAATATTTTGGGTTTATGGTTAACCTCAACAATGAGGTCAGAATCAATCAGGGAACATGTTACATCAGCCAGGACACAAGGTGACACACTCCAGAGCCGTCAGTAAAAGGAACTTACTTCTACTGCAAGACAACAACTTTTCAATCTCATTTTTCTCTTCTAAAACAAAATGAACTATGTACAGGCAATGAAATGCTGTTGTTTATACATAATAGTTGTAATTTAGTAAAAAAAGCTCGTGTAAAAGATTTCACTTCTTGATATCCTATGTGTACTTACACTGGAGAAATTTGGCCTGATAATGAGCAAAAGCAAACTGTAATAATAAAAGAAATATCCAGGAGACTGAGGGAAAGTATCTCTATGAAGATCTAGGATAGGAAATGGAATGCAATAGTTTTAAAATTAAATTCAAATGGATAATTCCTGAGCATTGACTGAATGATAATTTAACTCCAGTCCCTTAGAAGTGCCGGTCACAGGAATGTTCTGGACACCTGAACCCAAATTATCATGACAAGAAGTCTCAGGTGGAAAATTAATGGCATAAAATTAGAAAAATGTTCCTTTTCCAATCTGGTAAAGGTCTTTCTAGGGTTTCAAAGAAGAAAGGGAAGAATTGGCCATTCAATTTAAAAGAAAAAGCATTCAAATTTTTAAACTGCAAAGATCTTCCTTCGGCTCTCAAAGCTTAAAAACCACTAAAGCATCAGTGTCTATATTTGTCTGAGATTTCAAGTCTCTGTAGGAATGCTACATTTGCCATAACATTTGTTTTATAAGACATTAGAAAATGATTAATTTTATCAGTCAGTCAGTGTATGATCTGTAATTTCCTTTAACTGGTTTTCATCCCAGCATCTTGAACACCCAGAGGAACCTTCTTTTCTTCTGGAAGTAAGTCTTGAAGTAAATTGTCCTCATTTTCCACTGAGATGTGAACTTCAGTTTCACCTTTTGAGGGATTTTCTTCTTTTGAAAGGGGAGTTTCTTCCCCTGTTGGGGAATAAGAGGGAGTGTTTCCATAATCCATCTGCTCTGGGCACTGGGAACTGCAGTCTGGGCTACAGACTTTGACAATACAAGTCACATTCACCTGCGTTCCTCCGTTACCAGAATGTTCTGTCAAATAAACAGAAAACACATTAAACATGGAAGAATGAAACACAGAATGGGACAGTCCACTTCTTTGACTTATAGTTAAGGTAGATACTAAATATCTTCTTGCTTCCCTTAGTTTGGTCAAGCTGGTGGATTTGGTTCTGTAAATTTTAGTGGCTTTTTATTGTGCCACAAAATCCACATCACCTCAGAAATAAAAAGGCTACAGAAATCAATGCAGAGCCCTGGATCACAAACAATTCCCTGCCCATGTTGCCATTTCAGATGGTTTTGACGATGTTTTCTTACTGCTCCCTTTGGTTCCTATTGCCACTCACATGTGAGCACTGACCACCAGATCCCCTGCCCCACAAATACCTGCTACTTCACCAAACAACCAACTCTCTACTGTCTCAGGGTGACAGCTTAAAACAATCACTTTTTCTTTTCAGAAGTTACTAAATTTTCTCTCTGCTGAACAGGGGTCTCATGTTTTATCCTGCCATTTAAACTGCTAAAAAGGCTCATAATTGGTAAACAAATTTCAAGGGGTTCTGGATCATTCTGAACCATTCCTACCTGAACTCACAGAGCTGTGTCTGTCTCCGCTGTGGAGTTTAGAACCTTCTGCAGGTGGATGTTGCTGCTGAAATCCTTCTGGTTTTCTCTTTTCATCATTCTTTTTACTTTCTATGCTGACTCTTGCAGTTGGATTATTCAGGTTGCCACTGCTGGACCCAGAAGTTCCCAAGAGATGCTGTTCCTCCTGTTCAGAGTTGCTGGAGTTCTGCAATCCTGTCTCTCTCACTTTTTTGTCACACTGTTTTTCTGGGAGGGGAAAAGGCTGGAACATTTTCAGAGAAATGCAAAAAATTAGTATTTAAAAAAACCCAACACACTAACAGAGAACTGGTCAGTCCTTAGGCAGCTAAAGAAACCACTGATGATTGGAACTAGACGAGTTTAAGGTCTCTTCAAACCCAAGCCATTCTATGGTAATTTCTATCTGCATAGTGATGACTTTAACTAAATTCATATCAGCTCATTAGGGGTTCAACAAAATGAACTTGTCTCCTGAAGGCACCCACAGCACTACACTGATTATCTAGAGAACAAAGGCTCTAAAATCTGGTTTTCTGCCCCCACCTCTGTTTTACTGCTAATAAAGTGAGGAGAGTGTATTACGTGGGCTATTTGTAAGTGCATTTTACACCTGGTTTGGGGGCCAAACCACCCCATTCTCACTCCAGTTGTCTTTCTGCTGTGCAGTTTTTTATTACTTAAAATTAAATAAGACTGCATGATTTCTGTACAATTTTTAAAGAGATGGAAAGGATGGTGGCACTCACCAAATCTGCCTCTGTAGCTGGTGCAGAGAACACAGGGGCTGCAAGTGAGCAAAGAAATTCATTAGCACCCAAACCTGCTGCAAAAGCTGCACTCTGAACTAGTCTGAGTGATATCCCCTGATCCCAGAATAAACTCCTAATGTACATTTACACACAGCTTGAAAATGTTGAAGGCTGTATTATATTAATTTTGGAAGGTGACTTAAATTTAGCCAGCAAGCAAAGAGGAGCCTCTGCAATGAATTCCTAATTTTTATAGCATAGTGTCAATGAGGAAAGGTATTGATGGCCATACTCTACAGTCACATCTGTTTAATGAGAACACCTGATAATATCTAATATTTAAATGATGAAGTACAAAATATTTAACAAGCTCCAGCAGAAGCACAACTGTTGCACAGTTGTCCAACTCCATGAGGGTGTTGTGTCTTTAGACAATTACCTAAAATTTGAGGAACAAGACAGATTTGAAGAGAGCTGGCACCTTCTGAGGCACTAACTTCAGCCAACCACCAGGCTCAGATAAGTGGGAAAAAAGGTGACACTTTTTCCAGTGTTTACAGATTTGCTTGTTTTCACTTCATGACTCTTACCTTTTTTGTTAGAGACTAAGCAATAACCCAAAATAGCAATTATCACGACCAGTAACAACAGTCCCGCTACTGCTCCTGAAAATAAATTAAAAAAGAGGAATTATTTAGCAGGTTGATCTGACAAAGGATCGAATTAGAAAAAGGTAGTCTTGTAGCTTCTGTCCATGGGTACAAAAGCTAAATTCACAAATATTGGGGGTGTGACATTCACATTGGATGCCTCTATTGTCAGATACAAGAGTTTGTTAAATACAGGCCAGCCAGCCTGGAATGCTCCTAAATATCTCTGTCTTCTGGATGGGCTGTGAACAGGAGACAACACACCTCCACTTGGGAATCCTGTCTGGGGAAAGGCTGCCAGAAGGCTCCAAAGACCTCTCACCAGGAGGTTTATCAAGTCAGGTTTGCCCCAGCCCAGAATCTAAAATACAACCTTTTCTACCAGCTACAGCAGCAATTCTCAGGAAATGCCTTCTGTTAACTAGTTTGGGGATTTTTAGAAACATTTCCAGAATTCCAAGAACTGCAGAACACACTGGGATAGTGCAGATGCAAAGGTAAAAATGCAACTCACAACAAGCAGTGTCATATTGAATTAATTCAGCTCTTCTGAGGTTCTGTTTGGGTACAGGTAATTGGTTTTACAAAGAAACTGAGAATCAAATATAAATATGGTTCCTGGGCAGACAAAATTGACTTTAAATGAGTTAAAGCTCACCAATGGTGGGAGACAGGTCAGGCACAGAGTTTAACATGACGGGTCGAGTTATTATTTCAGGTCTGTGGGGAGCTGAGCTCTGGGTCAGGAGCAGGTTCAGGATGGTGTGAGGTAGAACTGTGGCTGTTCCTGAGTCGCTGCAAACAGTGTCATTCCTGCTGTTCCCAGGAACAGCCACTGATTTACAACTGCAAGAAACAGAAAGAGAGGGTTGGAAAGGTGGCAAACCCTGTGCACAGGGAAGGCTGCTGTTGGACAGACACTGGCTTACACTGTGTGGGGTGTGCAGCTGGTGTCGTAGGATTCCTCAGGGGAGAAAGTGCCAGGAGGACAAGGTTTGCACTCTGTGTCTGTGCTGTCTGTCCCTTCAAACAAAGAGGAAAACTCCAGTTAGTCTGGTGAGAAACCAGAGAGACCAGAGAATGAATAACCAAGGTCTGTGTAGATCCTGGCAGTGGTACAGAGGCAGCGCATAAAATACAGCCTGGAACTGTCACAGGAGAGATTCGCTTGAAGCACCCAACCCAAACACACTTCAGGAGATTAACCAGCTGTTAGTTTGGTACCTCTGACAGTCAATCTTTTTCAAAGTCTAAAACCCCACCAGTAGTTCAAATGTGGTGCTGCAGACAAAGCTGAGCTTTTTCACTAGTCCCTGGCAGACTGACCCCCTGCTGTTGGAGTTCTGCATCTTCTCAAATGATCCCTGATTTCTTAAAAATATTTGCTGGTTTGAATTTTTGAATATTATTTATCATCTTGAGACATATATATTATCAGAGTGGTAATCACCACCAGCTAATAAAACCAGATCAATTCTGCAGGACAACATGGAGTTATCATTATTTACTGCACCCAAAACTCCACCTGAAGCACTGTGTTTCAAGGATTTAAGGAAGAATTAAGTGGTCTTGAACCTTACTTCTACAGAATAAATCACGCAGTAGAGCAAAACAAAGGAAGATTAAGTTGGATTAGGAACTCTGTGATATATGGCAGTAAAAGACTGCAACATGATGTTCCCTTGGATGTACCTCTGGAGAATATTGTCACTCTGGTTAGTGCCTACTTGCTAAGAATGTAAAAAAACCCACTAAAAAGAGTGTCTAATTGTAGGGAATTAGGGTGGAGTAAGAGTTCAGTAAACAGTGTGTTCAAAATTAAATTACCTCTTCTGGAAACTCGGTACCCTTTGCCACATTTTTTGTGCACTCTGCACATTCTGCAGTACTCTTCTATTTTGGAAACGCAGTACTTGTGGGGTGGGCAGCTACAGATCCTGTCCTGGGACTGAGTGCATGTTTGATTCTCCACAAGCCCTTTTTTTAAAACAAGAATAAAGCAAGATGTTATTACCAACATTTCAAATCACAGCCTACAATGTTTTGGGTGAATATGAGATGATGTTCACATACCATAAGCTGAAGGTAATTTTGCAGCTTTGGGCTAGTTTAGCATCATAAACCAATTATGTTAATATGCTCCAATGTCTACCTTGTCAGAAGAGTTTCCTCTCTCTTTCTCTCTCTGGGCAAGGAGGAATTTGCATTTGTAGAATGCACCTTAAAACTCTGTACCTGCAGCTGTGTTATATTTTATCACAACCCCAAATATGCACATTTGTGTTACCTGTGTTCATCACTGCAGTACCTGGGGGCCACAATCTGAGATTTGCAGCCTGAGCACATCATGCAACTGTATTAAAGTGTTTGGAGACTTTACAACACACATTTTCATACTGTAATTAACCAGCTTTGTAAGGTTATCTGTTTAGATGAGACTAAAGATCCTTTGAACAGCTTAGACTGTATCCCTAAAACTTGTCAGTGAGTCAAGTAGGTAATTTTTGACACCAGTTTCCATTAGAAATGATGGAGAACAGCATGACTGAGTCTGTTCATGATGTGATCTGTCAGCCCAATGTACAGATGTTGGTACAATGTACTGCCTTATCTAAGCTGCTTCAATGAACAGAACCAGAAATAAAAACAACACAGGAATATCACAACTGGTGTTTGCTGTTGTCACTTCAGCAGACCAGTCAAGAAATAACTGGACACTGGAAATGCAATTATCCATTTACCCCTGTGCACGTCAGGTCTCAGGATCTCTTGACTAGACATTATAAGCAGGAACTCATTCTATTGGAACTATTTTAGTGATGCAGTGCCCAAGTTTCTGAGAGTAGAAGCTTAGTGTCTCATTTTTAGGACTTAGAAAGAAAAAGGGACAGGGTCCCCTGCAAGAATTGTCCTTGATTCTTATCCCCAAATCTTACCAAAAGCATGAGGGCATACAAGTGATAGATAAAACCTGCCAGGAGAACCGACTGGGTTAAACCAAGCCTAGTCTTTGAGGAGTCTGTTAAAGTCACAAATGGCTCTTTACTAATCCGGGCCTACCTTTCCTGCAGGGTGGTGAGCAGGCAAAGCACTGTGGGGACCAGTTCCAGATGGCTGTGTAGGTGTTGGGTCTGCAGGGCCTGCACTTGGTGTCCACAGTGTGACTGCAGCTCTCTATCTTGTACTGACCTATTAAAAAAAAATAAATAAACCAAAACAGAGAAAGCATCTCACTGGAATTGCTTAAGGTAAGGTTCATTTTCAGCTGTAGAACCCCTTCCCTTTGCTGGCACTATCAGATTTAACTCTGATTTATGTTTATCATATTTGACCCCTTTTCCTACGTTCAGTTCAGTGAATTCCAGCCACATTCAAAACAAGGCAGCCCCAATCCTGAAGAAAACCCTTCAGCATATCCTTAGATGCAGCTCCCACAGTACAAAGGAAAACACCTCAGTTGCTATTTCCCTTTCTTGTGAAATGAGAAGGAATATAAAAGCCTCATATCCTCTACAGAAATATCCTGGAAAACATAATCAGAAAGCAGGATTAACACTGAAAAAATCTGTGGAGCTGCCTGAAGGATCTGTGTTTCAAAAGAAGAGGCCCTGGAGATGAGCCACATGAATTACTTCCAAAGACTTTGTTTCTCCATGTACTTACTAGAAGCTTAAAATTCTGCATCCTACATCCTGCTAATGATTTAGGCTAAAGATGTAGTGCTGAACAGCACATAAAACAACAGGAAAAGGTTTCCTGTATGAATTACCATCTTCCATCCATCATGTTTTTAACAAAGGAAGTTTGACAGACATTTCTAGATAATGTCAGTTAATTCAAGCAACTGCAGCCGCTTCAGCAAATACTGATTTCCTGTTTGCACTTCTGGATCTGACAGAAACTCAGCATTTATGGTGACAAATTTCCTTTGCTCAGCATGTAATGAGGAAATAAAATGTAGTTTTTTGCTGTGTCTTATATAATAACATAGTTTAAGCTTGTTGCAAAACCTCTATTAATAAATATTCAAATAGCATTACTACCCCCCAAAAAACCCAACCCACAAGCCCACCTTTCTGCAGACAAAAAGTTTAGCCAACTACAGACCACCAGTAATTATCCGTGGAGTATAAGACATGACAGCTCAGAGCAGACAGCCAGAATGCATTACAACATCCAAAAAAATCAAAGAAAATTGACTGAATTTGGCTGGATAAAGTTCGAACTGGAACCCACCTGGAGGGCACTGGCTGCAACATTTATTAAGTTCTTCAAAATAGAATTCAGTGCTGGGATCTTTGCACTGTGCAAACTGTGGTGTATAAGGCAATGAATATTCCTAGGAGAAATTAATGGGAAATCATGAGTCACAAGTCCATTCTGACCGTGAATTAGAGACAGAAACACTTAAAGCCCAGTGCAATTACAACCCCCTTCCTTGCCAAGGCACTGATGGAGCCCTGATGAAACACAACACAGCAGATGCAGGGGAACACACAGCTTATGAGACTATTTTGAGGCTCCTGTGTTTTTCAAAGATCTGTCACAAAGAACAAAGTGATTTCTCCAGGTTTTATGTTCAAAACAGTGCAATGGGATTGGCATCACACCCACTCACTACTGCATCCCCCAGACCTAAGGGCTGGGAGCCTTGTCCTCAGCTGCCATCACTCAACCAACCTCTGACTGAACACCAGTGAAACCCAAATTCTTGCCTGGGGATTTGTGGGAGAAGCATTTTCTGCCAAGTGGCTGTGTTAGAAATGACCTGTTTCACCAAAGGAAAGGAGAAAGGCTCTAATCTTCCCAGATACTTAGTGATTCCTTCCCGAATGAGAAAGGCCTTGATGTTTTGAAAACAATGTCTCCAAAAACTGCACTGCTGCTTCTGAAAAGCAGCACCTGGCAAAAATGCAGGTCAAATGCATGAGGAACAGTCATGAAATACAAGGTGCCAAGAGCTCAAGCTAATCAGCACAGCTCAGTGACTTCAGTGAACAAATGTCACAATATTTGATAACTGCTAACTGTTTTCCAAGGGAAAATCACAATCAAAGGAAAAAGGCTCCTGTTAGGTAGGACAAGTGTAGGAGTTTCCTGCTAGATCAGCAAGGGGCTGTTTAAAAATGATGTGACACTGCTCAGCTTTGTGCAGTCTGAAGAGATTGTTGCATGTATAATCTACACACATTTGGAGAAATCACTGCTAAAAGGAGAAATCAAAACAGGAACAAGCTCCTGGGAGGGTGGTAATGAAAATATCCTTCCTCCTTACTGGAACACTTGTTAATTATCTATTGTGTCTTCACATTACAGACAAAGCAGACTAACACTTCCCATCCTCAACAATCACTTAAAGGGAATCCAACGTTTTCTTATGCAGTTTGTGAACTATTTTCTCTCTTATCTAGTTGTGATCAGAAACAGGATTTTGCCAATCTCCTTAATGGTCAGTGTCAAAAAGAACATTTCCTGAGAATGTGAAGGCAGAGAAAAGTCTTCTTGAGTTTAGGTATCTGAGGATGGGTAATGACAAATCACCCGGTTTGCAAATGTGAGCTGGCACTAAGATCTGATGAAGAAAAAAAGGGCTTTGCTCTCATCAAAAATATTTTTCATTTTAAGTTATTTACTAAAAGAAGAAAGACCAAGTGTTTGATCCCATTGTTGTAGTCATTGTGATCAACTTCATTAAAACAAGCACTTGAGAGCCTTTTTAAAACATAGAACTTCACTGCAAGAGCAGACACTGGGGAAATAAAAGGAGAAGTACATTAAACCACATCACAAGTTATCCTGCTGATGAGGCTTCCTGGCAAAAAAAAATAAAAAATTCTTATCTCCTGCTCTGAACTGTCTGTTGTAAATCCTGCCCTGTGGGCTGCAGACACAGAAAAATCTGTGGGTTGCTGGGCTCACACCTGCCTCTCTGAAGCTGTGCTTGAAGGGATCTCTCTGCTGTCTGATACAATCTCCCTCACATTTTATCTGATGAGCTGTTGCTCTCAGTGCCTTACAGCTGACAATTCTTCCCAACTGTCCTCAAAGAACATTAAAAGGGATTTGTGACTGGCTTAGATACTCATTTTGTTTAGTAGTTATTCCCAACATAAACCAGTTTAATCAAAGCTGTCAAATCCAGCAGAGGAAGTACAGGCCCTTTACCAGTTATAAAACTCCCCTGGATTTCTGGGCTACAAGACCCCACTTTTAGAGCCATCTCACCAATCCTGAGGTCCAGGTTGGGCCATACAATATTTGTGTAGTTCCCTTGGCTACTTTGGGATGAGCAGCTGATGCGTGGAGGCCAGATTCCATTCCACAATCTTTGCATTTTGTTACTGTTTGTATCTCTCCCAAGTCCTCATTTTACTTTCTGTTTTTACTGTGATCCACCGTTCTACAAGCAGATTGTGTGAAGGAAAACCAACCTGATGCTGCATGTTTTGCATTACAGCCTTGGAACTTCTCAGCTTATGTGGCCATGTCTAATGGCAGCTGATCTTAAAGAGATTTATACTGACAAAATGAAGACTTTGGAAGACTTAAATTTAATCTGACAGGTACAAGTAGGATTAAAATGCCCCATCTATCTGGCAGCAGAGGCACAAACGTTCTCTAACATGAAATTTAGTCTCGCTCTATGCACAGCAACCAAATTAAGCAATGCATTTTGGCACAGAAATGGGTAAACTATGATTGTCTTTTACTACACAACTCACCAGGCAGATTTTTGCAATGCCTGTGCACTAAGCAATAACTAAGAAATTACACACACAAAGGCAATGACTCCAGACTCTCCAGAGTCCCTGCACTGTTTGAATCACATTCCCATTTGCACTACAGACACCCAGCACACAGGGGACCTAGTTTCTCACAGGAGAGGAGCAGGCTAACAGCAGTCTCCACACCAAGAGCACTTTATGTGTAATTAAATTTAAGTATCTTAAATAATAAAAATACAACATGTTAACATAATGGATGAATATATATATATCCATTCACATAACGTTCATTTTCACTCCAGGCGGCCGTTTAAACAAAGATATTTAAGCACATAATTTAATCCTAACTACCTTTTCATTGGTCTCCTTGCCTGCTTCAAACTGAAGCTGCCAATCAAAGGAGTCTGAAGAGGAACTACATCTGTGCACAATGTTCTTTTCGCACATGAAACCACAATGAAGTCACTGAGGCCTCTGTCGTAAAAGTCTGTTTCTATGGAAAGGACCTGAGGTACAGAGACACCCTTTGCTGAGCTACCAGACCTGCTGGAGACAGGAAAAACCACAATTCTGTCTGAAATATTTAAACTAGTCATTAACAAAAATAATTGTGTGGAAGATTAGTTACCAGATAACAGCATCTCACCAAAATCAGCTGGAGCTGTTTCAGGCTGCACCAACTATACTCACACCATAAAGTTTCTTTTAAAGCCACACAGATGTCTAAGATTTGGGTCCATTATGTGAATTATTCTCCCATCCTATATTGCACTTTATTTCTATTAGCATGAGTCCTTGCACAACCACACACAAACAGATTTACAGCTCCACATTCCCCTTCCCTGAGGAAACAGTGTCTCTGTGCAAACTCTACTTCATTGTCACCCACCATCACAACATGAAAACATCTTCCCAAAAGAGAAGGCAGAAGCTGCACAGAACATGGAAGCTACTCCCAACATGCAAAAATCATAGAAGTCAGTCAAAGTTTGTAGGAAGACAAGGTATACTTTATTATATGTGTATTTGGGAAAATATGGATATTTCACCAGCTCTTCTCTTTGAAAAATTCAGGCTATTTCTGAGTAACTCTGGTGACTCAGTTGTTCAAAATGGTAAAAGTAATGTTCAGTTCCTGTGACTGACACAGGGAGTGAGGCCAGGAGTGTTCAGAGAATTTCAGCTGAATGAGAAGAAACAGGAAATAGTGTCACTCAAGAACTATTGCTTTGCCAATTTGTCTCTCTCAAAAATAAAATAAGTTTTCTATAACAAATCACTTCTTAAAATTGATAGACAGGGGTTTTTTCCAGCTCTGTGGCAGATGTGGTACTTCTGAAACTACTCTGTTTGTTTTTCTAACTTTATATATATATAGACTTTTCTTTGGTTTGTCACAATGCAGAAAGAGATGCTGAAAATTTCCGTTTTGCCATGTTGAGTGTGAGAGAAGAGTTAATTCCTTTTGAATTGAAGCCCCTTGTTCAGAAAGGAACATGACAGAACTTTACACTTAAATTCTGAGACTCTCTCTTCTTCATCTTTTGTACCCTACCCACTGCAAAGTGTCCAGTAAACCAGGTTCAAAATACTATCAAAATGAGAAACAGTTAAAATAATTATTTTAATGTGTTTCAACCTACTATAGCACCAAGTACTCTTTGAAAGACCACCGTGTAATTCCAGGCTCAATACACATTCTGACACCCTCACCTGGTTTCACTGAACCTTTGTCTTATCAAGCCTAAATTCCTATGATTAAATAAACACGTACATAACATGGATATCCCACGAAAACACAATGACCTGGACATCTCAGCAGCATTTCCATATTGATCTTCACAATCCTGGACATTTTAAAATCAGACAGAAAAATGCTATTGATAGACCAGTACAGCAAGGACAGAATCCAAGACAAACAGATCCCATGGAGCTCTTTGGTTGAAGCAGCTACAAGCCCTCATTGCCAAAGAGTGGTAGAGCTGGACACGAGAGAGAACAGGCACAGCTGGAATGACAGAACAGTCCCAGCTGCAGCACATCAGGGCTGCACTGTAAATTAAAAGGCTTTTCTACGTAAAAAAGGAAGAGTTCTAGGGAACCAACAGAGCACAACAAGCTCTTCCTGTTTGAACAACGGTGTAAAATGCGTATGGATTTACACCCTGCACTTGCCAGGACACTCACAATTTTTACAGATACTCAAACAAGCCTGAGAAACCAACCTATTCCCTATGAAAATGCAGGAAAAACGGTTTGATGTTGCTTTGGAAAGCCAAGAAAAACAACAACGTAGCCAAGGGGAGCAGGGTGAGCTTTAAAGGAGTCTTAAGAGCGGGACTTGAGGCTGCTGTAGAGATCACACCGAGTTCTGTGTAAGCTGGGATAGACGGGTGACAAGGGCTACAAAGGTGACACGGGGCCCACGGGTGACAAGGGGCGGGCAGGTGACAGAGGGCAGACAGGTGACACGGGGCAGAGAAGTGACAAGGGGCGGACAAATGGCAAGGGGCGGACAGGTGACAAGGGCAGAGAGGTGACACGGGGCGGGCAGGTGACTCACCCACCCCACAGTGACACGATGCCCGCCCGCAGCGCATCTCCCAGAGCGGCCCCTTAAGGCGATGCCCTCTCGCGTTCCACCCGCTCCGCACCCGCTCCGCAGCGCTCCCCGCGCCCCAGGAGCGGCGGGCAGACCCCCCTCAGCCCCCGCAGACCCCCGCACAGCCCCGGCCCGCACTCACCCGCCCGCCCGCGGTCCGGAGCAGCCCCACGAGCAGCGCCCAGCGCGGCCACATCGCGCCGCGAGTGCGCGGGGCGGGGACGGGGCGGCCCCGGGGTGGGAGCGGCCCCGCGATGTGCCGGCGGTGCTGCCCAGTGCCCGCACACCGGAGCTGCTCACGGGAGGCTCTCGGTGTGTGGGAACCGCACAATCACAGAATATGCCGAGTTGGAGGCGTCCCACGAGGATCATCGAGTCCAGCCCTCAGCTCTGCACAGGACCATCCCCAAGAGTCACATCCTGTGCCCGAGAGCATCATCCAAACTCTCCTGGAGCTCTGTGAGGTTTGGTGCTGTGACCACTGCGCTGGAGGGTCTCTTTAGTCCTATTTGTGCTCCACTCATAGAATATCCTGAGTTGTATCATCTCCTGGACTTCACCCCAAAATACGAACTTAGCTTTCGCAGCATCCCAGCGTTCATTGATACCCATCCCAGCATTCATTGATACCCATCCCAGCATTCATTAGTACCCATCCCAGCATTCATCAGTACCCACCCCTGCTCCACTCGTGTGTCACACACTGCTGGGGTGGCACAGACAGACTTACTGTAAATTCAACCCTGCTCTTGAGAAAAACTCCACTCCACTAAGAGCTTCGTGAGCTTCAAGTGGCTTTCTTGCAAAAATACTTCTTCTGCAAAAATATTTCTTCTGTGACTGATACAGGTACTGAAATTATCAACAATGAAACATTTACATACCAAACAAGGAAAGCATGGCCATGGCTTAAAATCCATGTAACTTTTAATTCAGAGATTACCAGCACTGTTAAACAAACCAACTATTACACATCCAGCAGGTTGCAATGCATACGGTTCATCTAGAAAGCTGTTCCAGTAAAAAAATTAATTTCTATACAGAGCTGAGAGGTACAATTAGCTGTAATTGCAGAACAGCCCTGAACAACCACAGCCAGGTGAAAGTGGTTATTCAGTTTGTCGGTTCACAAATTGGTGTTTTCTAAAATGAAGTATGTAGTGAAGTTAAAGTAGATGTGGAAGAAGTCAACTGAAGTGACCAAGGCAGTGGAGCATCTGAGTTACATGAGAAATATGAGGAGATGGGAATTCGGCTTGGAGGCTGAGGAGGATAAATCACAAAATCAAGAATCACAAAAGCAACTCCGTTGCAAAAAACCAAACCAACAAACAAACAAAAACCACAAAACAACAAACACAAGCCACTGACTTCTGTAAGACAAGAACTAGTGGCATTCACTGAAATAAAAAGGCCAGTTTAAAAGTGTTAAAAGTCCTTTACACAGAGCATGGTATCTGTAATTTGTTGCCACAGGTGCTTATGGAGGAAAGATTGTACCAGGAAATTCAAAAGAGGGAAGAAAAACTAGTGGCAATATGAATGAATTGTAAAGCCTCAGACAAACTCCTGGACATCCTGATCCAATTCCAGCTGCTGCTGCAGAACTGTGAGGAATATTAGCCAGCAGATATTAGCCAGGCTGATGTGCTCCTCCTAACTGACATCCCTGACTGCAACTGCCAGAGATAAAATGTTGGGCTCATACTCCTAGACCGGCCCAAGAAGGTGTTTTTATGCCCTTATCTTCCTTTTGTGTGTTCTAAGAGAAGTCACTGCAGCTGCACAGCTGTTTTTACAGTACTTCATCCAGGGCAAAACTGCAAAGCAAGCAATGGTTTTTGTGGTTCCTTTTTTTGACTATTAAGACACACTTCATCATCTTGCTCATTTTCCATTGTCCTCTGCAAAAGTATAGTCAGCACTATTACATTTACAGTTACTGAACAAGCAGCATGAAAGATTCAAAAATAGCCTAACACAAGCCAGTCAACCACAAAACAGCTTTGTTTTTAAAGCATATGCAAATCAGTGTCACCCTGATGATGATGAACAATTCTAAACCAAGTAGATATTAACAATTTTATAGGAAATAATTGCTGTGCCTCTTTTTCAGTCTTTTCTTTCTGTAGAAAAATAGTTTTTCTTCATTTCCCTTTTTACAGGCTCCACACCGGGTTAAACCCGTAGTTCATCCAATAACCAAATATTCAGCGAGTTTCCCTCAGAAGAGGCCGTTTCTTACACTTAGTGATGATTTGAAGTAGTCAAAATCATGAATCAGGCTTCAAAACCTAGAAAGAATGGCCTGAAGTACAGTGGACTTCAATTAGTTTTATTTGCCTTCTGTTTTCTGAGCCTGTGTGGCACTTTTTGATCCTATTTCCTCAAAAAACATGAAGTCCACAATCCTGAGAGTTGTTTGTGCTAGGGAAAACTGAAGTTGTCATCACTTCCAGGCAAGAGTGTAGGCCTTAAGAAAATGCCAGATGTTGCAAAATATGTGACAAATTTGGAAGTACTTGAAGTAAAACAACCTATTCAACAATATTCATGGCTGAACCTCAAGCTTGACTTGGAATCCTGGCCAGAATTTTCATAGCTAATAGAAGTAGCCAGACATAGATTTCAATTCATTCCTTCATGCAGAGAAAGCAAGCTGTGAAACTTCAGCTGACATCCAGATGTCCTCTAAATTGTGCAGGTTTGATTCAAATTTGTTTCCAGCATAATATTGGGAGAGAGAGGGAAAGAGGAATATTTGACGTCAGCTATGAAGGCCAGCAGTTTGGATAATCCTGTCATTTGGTAGATGAAGGAGGTTCTAGCTCTCCTTGTTTGAGTGTGTTTCAGTGTTTTCCAGGAGTTTCCCAACAACCCAAGGCACTTGTCACAGAATCAGACTTAGTGTAACACTGGATGTTCCTGTAGCTCATCACCTCCATGGGTTGTCACTTTTCTGTGGCAGTGGTGGGGTGGTGGAATTCCTTTCCCTCCTCTTCCACAGGAACCATTACATCATTCCCTGGAAAGGACTCTGTTTCCTGCTCTGGGTAGTGCATTCCCAGCTCCTCTTCCATGGTTTCCTGGGCATCAACGTTGCTTTCACATCCTCTGGCAGCGCAGTTTTTGCCACCGGCCACTTCTGCAACGGACCCCACGATAACAGTGTCGGCCTTCATGATGTAGAGCTTTTCTGAGGAAGGAAAAAAGTGGTGCTGAGGGTAGTGAACAATCACTGCTGGCCACAGAGATGGCTCCTTTTCATGCAACATTTTTTATTAGGACTCTGGCCATTCCAGATCAAGTAAATTGAGCTTCCATGGGATGAAGCCACTGAGCTACGACTACAGGAGAAGGACAAAGCAGAAAAGGCAGAAGATACTCACAAAAGTCTGCTAGAAGGAGCAATTAATTGGCACCTAGATATAAAGAATCCAAGGTTTATTCTCCTGCTGTTTCAAGAAACAACACCACTTGCATTGAAAGCAGCTTTTGGGCAGGGATCAGCACTGTACAGAAATTCTGGGGTCTTAAGACCAGCAAAGAAATGACATTCTTTCCAGCTGAGAATAAACTGCAAAATTTTCTGGGATAGGTTTGAACTTTGTGTCCAACTTTTATACATCCTCCTTCACAAATGGTAAATAAGGCCTTTGCAATGGCTTGGACCACTGCACTTGATTCAGAAGGATGCTGCAGGTCAGACACTGCAGGTCACAGTTGCTTGGAGGTATTTGGCTATGGTAAGTCAAATCATCACATTCATCCCAATCCATCGCTCACAGTAAAAACAGAAAGCTCATTTCGTAAGGAAAGGTCAGCTCTTGTAATATGAAAAATAACACTTTCAAATAACCTCAAAATTGGGTTTGGAAACATTGCCAGAATGTCTCAGGTAACAATTCTCCCCCTCAGTGAGCTCCCTTGCCTGGCTTTATCTCTCACCCTGTGCCATGGTCAAAGACTTCATGGGAATACATGGGAGACACATTTCCAGCTATTACTGTGAAACCCAGAGAACCAAATGGTAGTTTAGTCATGTGAACTACCACTCCCACTCAGAACATCATTTCCCAGCTGACATATTTTTGGTTTTCAAATTTCTTCTGTAAATTTACATCTTTTGGAATGAATAGGAGGAAGAAGGGAATTTTCTGTCAGATTCATAAGTGACTAAGGCAAACATGAAAATAGGAAAGTGTTATATTCAGATGAATAGGTATTCCTGTGTCAAAGATTCTGGAGATTCAGCTCCAATCTTTATTAGGAGATTTGAACACTTTGCAGCTTATTAGTAATCTTGGAATGACATTATGTGACATGGTCGAAAAACTGGAAAAACAAGCGAGAAGGGAAAAAAAAGCAAGGCTCACCAATTCTGTTGTTTGTGTGGTCTCTGACTCGAGAATCCACAGGACAATCTGGGCCATTCCCACTGCTGGGTGTCACCTCAGCCACACCCCGATGGGGACTCTGTGCTTTTTCTGTGCTGGAGACCAAGTTATTGTTGGTTTCCAAAGGGAGGGTTCTGCCTATTAACTCCTTCTCTTCTGTCCCAGTCTCGGTGGTCAGGGGGTCCTTCTGCCAATACAAACAGAGAGCAAAAGTGGGGTGGATGTAAGAACACTGTGAAGATGGCAAGGATTCTGCAGAACCCTGCCAGGGCAGCCAGGACAACAGGATATACCTCACAGCACCACTGTCACAAGGAGGGAAGAATTCCAAAGTGCGTGACAGGTATGGGAACTTAAATTTCTTTGAAGCAGGTTCCTGTATCACTTAAGCCTATATTTAAAAAACAGTATTTCTAAGCTAAATTTACAGATTTTTGATGACATTTGCAAGAGTGTCCATCATCTTCACTGAAGAAAATATATAGTTTAGCTACCTCTTAGGTTTTGCAAAGATCTACCACGCTCCCATGGAAGAACAGAACAAGCCAGAGGTTGAACTGGTTTAACTTCAAAATGGAATTGCCTCAGCAGAACCTCAGGTAGAACTAACAAGCTCAGACTACCTATTAGGTGAGGAATTAATTACAAACAGTTCTTTAAAAGAGGAACCAGAATCTGAGAGAGGTCAAATGTTCCTAGCTCTGTTTGTGTTTCCACAAGGTTGGGAAAGAAAAAAAAACAAACACAAACCCCACAAAAAACATTGTAAGGTTTTGATATGTGCAGTTTAAAATTCTTGCTTATGTCTGACTCAGGAAGCAAGAGTGGAAGCTCCTCACAATTCAGGAATTAGCAATGACACTCTGAAATTATAACAGATGATTGACACCAGAGTGATTGGAAAAATTAATATCTGACAGACAAAGCAGGGACTGACAGACAAATTTCTCCCAGAAGGAAGAAAGGGCATGTTCATCCTGTGATTTTGGACCCTGTCCCATGGAATGCACCATTAATGGCACGAGACCAAACCAAATACTCCCCTCACAAGCAAGATTGGCAGCATCATGTTATTTAACACCACATTAAACCCAGCCCAAGACACGAAAGTAGCAAGTCCCAGTACAGCTCGTTGCTGCACCCTGATGATCACACATTGTAGAGGAAAGTCCAAGCAAAAAGCCTGGCACTCTGTGACAGGACATTTAAAAATAACACTATTTGCATTGGCCTGGAAAGGATCTGGTTTGGAACATTGTTCACACTTACTTCACATTTGTGCCCTAGGTCAGAACCTGCAATGGAGAGAGAAAAAATTACCAGAAGAAAATTCACACAGTCACAAGAATGTTAATATTTGCTCTGAAAGGCCACCTGGCCCTGCCCAAAACCACTCCACTGCCCAACCCACCTGCACCACAGTTTTCCTAACACTGAGGGCACCCTCAAATGACACAGCTGAGGTGAGCCAGCAAAGTGTTGCTGCCAAGACTGTGAGATCCTGCTCTGCCCAAAGCCCTTTGCATCACTCTCCCCACACCACAACTGGAATTCATCTGATGAAATGATGAACTGAGGAAACTTGTCGAGATAAGCACAAGACAGGTTTATTAAAAAAAAAAAGTTAATAACTTTCTACTGGATTAACAAGCTAGATCAGTTCATTGTGTGGTCAGATGAGTATTAAGGGGATGGGATTTTATATGTAACTTCATTAGATGATTCCAGGGAATGCTGGGGAAAGAAGAGAGGTGAGGAGGAAGGAGTATTCAACATCCTGCAGCACTATGAAGCATGATGAGCTCAGACCTACTATCTAATTCCACCCTGATGTGCAACTATTTTCAGTGCATCAGCTTGGAAATGCTGCACAGTAACAGTTTTTTTGTGTAATGCAAGTGAGGGAGAAAAAAAAAATCCATTTTGAGAAAATTAAGCTGCTTTAAATCATATTCCTGAATAAATCAGTATTAAAAGGTCTGATTTGTGGTGCTTAGGAGAATCTAACACAACAGAATAGATCTATCAGTGGGATAGATTGGGATGATGAGAGGGGATCAGCTCATTGGACAAACTGTGTGTGCTTTGGGGGATCTGTACAGGCTGCTATGGCTAACACACAGATTTTTGGCTTTTTTTTTATTGTCCAGAAACTAATTGACTGCTTTCCTGCACTGACACATCACCCAACCCTTCATATACTGTGAGAACAAAGTGCCATCTGGTGGCACCTGGTGACATCCGGACAGCGCTGGCCTTGTGCACGGCAGCAGAGACAGAGGTGTGACCTGAAAAACTCCCACTTTTTAAATTAAAATTCTATAGAATAAAGTTCCATATTAAAACTCTCCACTTATTCTTCAGAGTGCTGGTCCATCAGTCACTCACCTGGTGATTTGAGGCCGTATTTGTGTGCGATGACAGAATGCAGATGGGCTGAGAAAAGAAACCTTCCATTTAGTCAAACTCACCGTGGAGCCTGCAGGCTCTAACAGCTCTGCCACACCCACAGATCTACAACCAACCTACAACGTGCACATCCTGCTTTCTAAAAAGAGGGAATGTGGTTCCACAGGCACACCCCACATAGTTGACAGGTGAAGCTACAGAGAGCCAGTGTCAGTAAAAATCACTCTTCCTCTCATGCTCAAAGCCCATCCCCGTTCCCAGAACCAACAAATACTCACACAACACTTCAGGTATCATTTAATATCAGTGTCTTGCTGAGAGAAGAAACAGCTGGTTACCCTTTCCCTGCTCTCCATAAACTCACAGCTGCTTCAATGTTTCATATTTCTCTTGCCTAAAACCCTTATCTGGCCTGCCTTCACCAGGCTGTAGTGAACATCCTCTTCCCCAGGGACCTCCATAAAATTCTGGGATATTTGAGTTCCCCTTTGGCTTATACTGGGAGATCAAACAGCATCCCAGGTATCAGAGCTTTAAAAACTCACGCTTTCCTTTGAGGACGAGGATCCGCTTCTTGCAAACCTTCCATTTCCAAAAAAACAGCATGGCCCCAAGGAGCACTATCACACAGAGAACCACTGCCCAAAGCACTACACCTGCAGCACAGAAAGGGAGCACAGGAAAGGTTAAGGAAAGGCAGAGGAGGAGCTCTGAGTAGATCCATGTATTTGGACACAGACCCATGGACATCGTTTCACAAGTCGTAGGGGATTTGCAGGAAGTCCCACAGAAAAAGTGTGTTTACCAAAGATATCTCCCAATAAAACATGAGTTTTAATAAAACAGAGTAACTACTTTGTTACCTCCCATTGTCATCTCCCCCTTGGCTGAGGTGGGAAAAATGCCAGTCAGATCTTTCTCCTCAGGAGTTGAACTGGGGTTTTCAGTTGTCGTGGCACTCAGAAGGTCACCACTAGCAATGGTCACCAGGCTCTCCTCAAGCCTCCTTGGGTCAGAGTGATTTGTTTCATTGCTGAATCTTGTGGACAAAGGGCTTTGGGTGAGGTAGGTGGGCAATTGGTCCAGGCAAACCTGATCATGTGTGGCATTTCCTTGGCTTAGTGCCACTTTGTTTAACTTGGCACATCTGGGAATGAAAAAGAACGGGTGTCAGTGCTACAGAAACAGCCATGGTACAAGAGAGGAGCATTTTCCATGTGGCAAACATCCCTTTGGTCATATTTGTACCACCTTCAATTATTGCCTTCAGTGTCAAAGCCATTAACCTTCTTCTCACCCCCGTGGCATTAATTCTTGACCTGGATGCAAACCTGACACTCACACAGGGGTAATATTCCACTGTAAACTAAAAACAAGGCAAGAGGGATTCCTTCCTTCCCTCCCTTCACTCCAGGGGCTGTGCAACAGCCACAGAGAGAGGCTTTCTAACCTCTGCTCCTGGCCCCAAAGCTATTCCAGTGCCTCTAAGATAAATTTGTATTCTTTGCACCAGAAGTGACGTGTCCCATTTCATCCTTTATTAATTTCAGTTATTCAGTCAGTCACATTAAAGAACCAGGGACTTACTCCGTGTGGGGCTTGCAGGTGTCAGTGCTGGAGCTTTGGTCAGAGAAGGTCCCAGCAGGGCACTCTTCACAAGTGACATCACGTGTTGAGGTGCCTGAATAAAAACAATGAGTGGGGACTGACCAGGTCAAGGCCCATGGCCAAGAGCAGGAAAGATAAAGTGGAATTCCTACCTCTGACCCGGACCCCAAAGCCGGGCTGGCAGGGGGTGTGGGGCCGGCACCGGGCGCAGGTGTAAGGGAGGGATTCTTGGCAGAACAGGCCCGGCCTGCACTCGCAGACACTGCTGGAGTTGAAGGAGCAGGGCTCCTTCTCCACAAGGTCGAATTCTGGGGGCAAGAAACAGAGGCAGTGACAAAGGATCACCCTGCAAGGGAAATGCAAAAGGGGCCAAAGCTGAGCGACACCAGTTCAAAGGCTCAGGAGGCAGAACAAGGTGCTGGCACTCCTCATGAGCCCAGAATGGTTTGGGTTGAAGGGACCTTAACGCTCATCTCGTTCCAGCCCCCTGCCATCCCATCCACCTTCCACTCTACCAGGTTGCTCCAAGCCCCATCCAACCTGGCCTTGGACACTTCCAGGGATGAGGCAGCCACAGCTTCTCTGGGCAACCTGTGCCAGGGGCTCCCCACCCTCACAGGGAAGAATTCCTTCCCATTATCTAATCTAAGCCTACTCTCTGTCAGTTTAAAGCCACATGAAGGCCACTTAAGTCATGAATAATTGGAGAAGCCTTTAGACAGTGGCTTGTAATATAAGACAGAAAGTAGAATCCAGACTTGGATAGCACTGGAGAAGAGAGTTTTTAGGTAGTCCCCAGGTCACACAGGAAGCCACACTGATAATGTGCCAAGGTGTCATTCTGCTCTCTAAATCAGTAACCAAGAATGGATAATTCTGCTGCTGGAAATTCTAAATTAATAAAATACAAACAAAGTGTAAATAAAATACATAGAGGGAATATAATTGTGAGGTATGTGTTGGGGAAAGCAAACCTTTTCTGCATAAGACACAGGCATCACATTGTGGCTTCTGGCGTTGTGTGTTCACAAATTGCCCAGGCCCACACCTCATGCAGTCTGCAGCTGGGTTCTCAGGACAAGCTTTCTTTTTAACAGAGCCTGGAGAAAAAAAAAAAATCAACAAATCAAAATATGCAGGACACCTGTTCAGAATAATGGGAGACAACCACCCTGAAGTGTCTTGTATGCTCCCTTACCTGTTAGACACACTACCACAGACATTTGGTTTCTCTAGCATGTTTTTGCCCTTCCCATTTGAGCATGAAGGGCTCACAGCTGTCCTGGGGTGGGACATTATCCCAGCTGGAATGGGCTGCTGCAGAATGGGCACGTGGCAACTCATTTGCTGACAGAAAAGACCACCAAGTCTGCAGTGAGGGCAATTGTCCTGCCATTTCTGAGTTCCCAGGTGATTGGTTTTCATGGTTTCCTCTTTCCTTCAATTCAAAGGACTTTTAGAAAAGCTGCTCTTCCTTTGCAGTGAGCAGCTGAGTTTGTAGCAGATGTGAACAGGTTGTTGCTTGGAGGAGTAGTGGAAGATTAAAATGAAAAAGGATTCTTATAACTTTTATTGTGGAGAGGATGTGAGGAGATGTCAAAGACTGATATGAGGACGTAGCCAAGGAATGAGTGACAAGAATCAGCAGAGGTGAAATGATGGATACTGGTGGCTCATTGATGTAAATCAGATCTTTTCTTCTCACAAACCTCACTATGACATCTGTCATGACAGGAGCTTTGGCAAAGAATGGTTTTGAAGGAGAAAAGAGCTTTCCTTGGGACTGCCTCTGAGTCACAAGCCCCCTCTTTTCTTATTTTATGGGACCATTTTCTCCATCCCTCGCTCTTGTTTACCTGTACAACTTCTGAAGGAAGGTGTGGCCAGCAGTACAGGATGTCCCAGTGGGAATCCTGATGGAACTGCACGCAAATGCTGGCAGTCAAACACTAAACCCCCCTGCATTATCAGAGCTCAAATAAATGTCAGAAATTTCCTTTAAGAAAAACAAAAGAAAGAGAACAGATTTCTGAGAGAAGATACTGATGGTGGTGAAGCACCAGAAAATGCCCCACCCACTGAGGGGTTTTTTGGCCAATAGGGGCAGTTTCAGACATTTCCAGAGCTCTTGTCTCACCAAGGTGTTTCCTGCTCTGACCTCGTGTGCCTTTGAGTCACAACCAGCTTCTAGCAAAGCTCTCAGTGTCCCCAGACAGGGGCTGTTCCCTTCCTCCCTCACGTGAGACACTTTCTAAACTGTTGTGACTGTGAGAATAATATCAGATTTTCCATACCTTCATTTTGTACTTTTTGTCTGTGAGCAGAAACTCACTGAGTCTGATTTCACTGTGCTATTTCACACCCTGAGGCAAGCTGAAATGAATTCTGCCTATTTCTGGCTGCTTCAGTGTCCAGTGAAGTGATAAAAAGCACATAAAAATTCTGCCAAGTTCTCGAGTTTGCTATTTGTGCATTATTTGCATGCACAGGAGCAGGATGGTGGAGAACAGAATCACATCTAGATTCAATTAGACAGTGATTCATGAAATTGCACTTTTTTTTCAGGGACAAAACACAATTCTGCAGATACACAGAGTTCCTACTGTCTCTCCAAGGAAGACTCCATGTAAATTTGATTATTTTATAAACATACTGACCTGAGGGACAGTGGTAACAGCAGCTTTGTGAAGTTTCATCATAGAACCAATTCCCACGTGTGTCACAGGAATGAGATGGGGTTAATGATGTCTAGAAAGTGAGACAGGCAAAAGACACAATCAGAAAACAACTAATTCTGTACTAGGGCAGATCCCAATACCTGTCCCAAGCGATGGCAGCTGCAGATAGTAAGGAAAAGTCCACAGCTTTTTGAAACTTCAAGTATCCCCAAAGCAATTAAATTAATGTCTGCATCTCCTTTATAAATCTTGCAGCAGTTAGCAAAAAAAAAAGGATAAAAATCATTGTCCCAAAATGGTCCCATGTTCATTTGAGATAAGGATTTTTTAAGGAAAAGAAAAACAATCCCTGACCTCTGTAATGGATTTTCAGCTCTGTGTGCAGTAGAGTAAAAGGTGGTGCCATATTCAGCATCATCTGAACCCAGTCAGACGGGCTGTAATGCTCAGAGATGACTCTTGGCAGCAAACAGGTTTTTCTGTTATTCATGCAGTCATAATGCTTGAATTTAGCAACCTGAGGATGTGTTTATTATAAACCAATTAACTGTTTCATTTATCATTTAAGGGCAAGTCCTACACTGAGAACACAAGAGGGTTTTGCCTTGGAAAGAATGCTGCAAATGTTCTCACAATGAAGCTCTTATTCAAATAACTCATCCCACTTCTGTTGTGAGTGAAGGTTTTCAGAAATAACCTTTCGTTACTACATAACCGATACTGGTTTAGTTAAAAAAACCCCACCAAACAATAGTTCTAATATTGGCTTAGAAAATGAGACTCGGCTACGAATTGGAACAAGAAACATTATAAAAAGACTTTGTTTTTGTATGTCTGGGCCACTGCATGCTCTGGGAAATCACGGTGCCACAAGTGTTCTGATGAGAAAATCTGATTTTTGAATTTGGCATCTCCCTTAATAATCCCCTAAAACTGTTATTATCTGAATTTCATTTTCACTTTTTGCTAGAAGGCATAAACAGTGATTTTTTTTGTGAAGAATCAATCAGCAGATTCCCCTGAGATTTTCCGACACGATACTGGTAGAGCAGTTAAATATTTCAGAAACTCTCCATCTCACTTTCTGCTGATGAATTCCCCACTGGGCTTTGAAATAAAACCTGCTGCCTTTGTACACTGTGCAGAATCTCACTACCTAACTCACTTCACAGCCTGGTCTGTTTAACACACAGAAAACACAGAAATTATTTAACTTCCATCAGAAAACAGGAACTTTCAGTCAAGGAGGAAATGAACAGAAGGGCAAGAAATAGAAACACATTGAAACCATTAAATTTCATTGAGCTCCACCAGTAACAGAACTGAGAATGTGACACATCTCTGCATCACCCCTGGGCCAGAACCTCCCTACAAGTATTTTTCCTGTCTGACTGCAGAGGAAGAGCAGAAGGCTCTGCCTGCTCAGCCTGACTCAAATCTCATTTCCACACGTGCCCCCGGTGTTTTCCTGGTCTGAAGAGGAAGCCCCAGGCTGCAGGAAGGGGAAGTGGGATCTCCTCACTTCTGTGTGCAGCTCCAGCCACTGAGCCCCAACTTAGCAACACCAAACCACCAGCCACCACACAGGGGGTCATTCCTGAGTCACCACAGTGATAAGAAGTGAATTAACTGGTTTTAGAAAGAAAATTTAAGAAGCTACAGCATCCTGGCTGTAGCCAATCAGCCTGGATTGGATTCTCTGTAAGACCTGTGGGAAGTCACCACAAACACATGATTTTCTCTTCCTGGGCAACCAACTCTGGCTGCAAATGCAGCTGAATTTTAAACCAGGGTGGGAACAAAGTTCTTGAATTATTTATGCAGCACAGAAGCTTACAGTATGTCTGTGTGTTTCTGGGTTTAAATAAAGGAAGAGTGCCTGTGTAAAAGGATGAGGGAAGTGCAGATTTTAAAAAAGTTACCTTGATCTAAAATATGGAAATCAGGAGATCAGGGTTAGATTCTGCTCCTGGATACAGCAGTGCACATTCTGATTATGAATTTGACCTGATGCCAGTGCAGTGATAAATTACTGCATGACATGGATACCACACAATTTATGAAAATATACATCAGAGAGTACTGAACCTTTTTTCCCCCCTCTCCACAGGAGGGCAGCTCTATCCTACAGCTACATTATACACATCATCCACACCTCCCCAGCAAATGCTGCTCTCAGGTATCCAGCACAGCCTTGTACTGTTCACTCAGCCAAACCCACGGGGCTCTGCTGTGAAAAGAATTCACTTTAACAAATCATGGCAGGATTTCTGTGGCTGACAAACCACCTTCTGAAGGCACCACCACTTCCAATCCAAGTTACCTGCAAAATGGCTTTAAGGTTGCCCCCTGTTCAGTACGGGTGTTTCATGAGTATAAAAATTAGCACAGACCCTTTCTGTGATAAATCACACACATATCAGTGCTCAGCCTCAGTCACCATGTCCCCATTCTCGTCAGCTTTTCCCCTCTAAATCCTAAAGCTGTTTGACTCCTGCCCTGGGTGGGACAGGTCTCTGTCAGCTGTGATGGGAAACCTCAGAGCCATTATTTCTGCATCTGTGTGTCCTGTGTCAGAGTGGGTTTGATCTGGGTTGGACATGAGGATGCAATGCAGAGGTGATGCTGCTTTGTGCCAGCTGCAGGGGAACAGAGAAATGTGTGAGCTGAGAGGAAGGGGAGCTGGAGCTGCAAACAATCCCCAGTGCAGCAGAAAACTTCACATCACAAAATTAATCTGTCTACACCTTTTGAACAGATTTGAACAAGTCATGAGTCTCTGTCAGATGAGTAATTTGCATCTGGTTTTGCTCTAGTACAAGGAATTCTTCAATTGGATTCAGTGTGCTGTTCAACTGGAGCGAGACAGAGACTGAATTTCACTAATTACTCCTGCATGCTCTTCAAATAAAGGTTTGGGATTTAGCAGGAGCTGGAATACATGTGGTGAAAGGAAAGACCACAATTGCTATCCTACTTGGACTGCTCTGTGTCAGCATCCCCAGGGATCCCCTGGTTTATTGCTTTCAGTGACCTAACAGGCCAACTATTTTTTTTCTTTTCTAAATGTGTTGCAGATCAAGGCCCAATTAAATAGAGCAGACATATTAGATACAAAGCATTTGGGTTGTTCAATGCTTGCTTGTGAGACTTTGTTTCAGAAAGTAGGCTTTTTGTAGCTCTTCTCACTTTCCTTGGTTCTACAAACACGTTTGCTATTCCAAATTAAATAATGGTAGTTGTGAAGATGGTGCTGAATTCAGTGGGCTACTCTGCAATTCAGTCAGGACAAGGTTTGACTCATTTATTTATGGCCTTTTGAGCTCATAGAGAAAAAGTGATGGTGAGGCAGAGCACGAAATTTGCTACAGATGAGCTGTAAGTCAGGAAGAAAGCACATTACAGTAAAAAAAAGACTTCTACCAGCAGTGGCTATTCTAGAACTGACTAATACTGCAGCAAAACAGTTAACTGCCTGTCAAGCTTCTAGCCAAATTCTGACAGTACTGAAGAAGCTGGTAATCTAAGGCTTCAAGTTGTCAAGCTCCATCTGTTTGATAATAAAGACATTATCAACAAATGAGAGTTCACTGAATAGGAAAAGAAACAAAACCCGAACTGTGGACTTAAGTAAGGTGGAACATGGTTTAAAAATATGACCAGTAGGCTGTTACTAGCTCACATTAAATAGTATCACCTGTACTCCAGCATCAGTAAAAGCAGGTATTTCTGTGATAGAGGCAATGCAGAAGGACAGTAAAAGCCAGTTGCTTATCTCAGCTGATGATTTTGCAGTGAGTCTGCACGTTGACAATGACTATCAAAAACCCCAGATTTTCTCACAGCTCCTTTCATTTTGTGAACAGAACACCAAAAAGTGACATCAACTAGCAAAAATATCATCCTTTTTTTTTTTTTCTTTTGCCTTTCTCCTAAAGCAGTTTGCATTCAGGAGGCCAGACAAGTTTATCTGAATGCCCTCCCAAGTACTCCCCAGGTAAGCAAGGACTACAGGCTCCAATCCCTTTGTACTTCAGGAAGGAGACAGTGGCAGGACAGATAACGAGGGGAAAGTAGAGCAAACTTGCCACGTGGGAGGGGAATTTACAACTAAAGACACAAGAGCAAACTCCTACTCTTACCAAAAGAGCCAGGAGGACCTTTTTCAAACGCTTATGAACAGGATGCAGGACTTGGTTATTTTCAAAGAGCTAATTGTAGTCAATGTCTTGTAAAATACCTCCTGGCAGCCCAAGTGATGTTTTACTATTCAGACAGACATGTCTCTTAGGTTAATATATGCTCATATTTCCCCAGCAAGGGAAAACGGCCCATTTCAGGATCCAGCACAGGGCAATTACTCACCTACTTTACTGTACCTGTGCAGAGAGTGTCTGTGACTGACCTTTGTTTTTTTTTAATTTGAATGCTTCGGTGTTGGCCAGGGAAATTACCTGGATTTATGCCAGATGCCGAGGGCTCGTTGCCAGGTGACCCTCGGGAGGAGGGGGGTGAGTGGCAGCGCCGGGGTGGCAGCAAAGCCACAGGAGCTGATACGATCTGAGCAGGGTGCTGGTGTGCACCTACAGCATCACTGAGTGCAGCTGCAGGGCTGGGGCTATTTTAAGTGATTTTGATTCAGAAAGAATAGTGGATTCGTGAGGAAGTCAGAGTCGGGGGGGGGTATAAAGAGGAAGGTCTGTTATGGTTTTGCCTTTACACCTTTCAATCTGCCTTTCCTGACTCGCCTCAGCAGAGTGAGCAGCAGCCTCTGAACGAAGCTCTGCAAGGAACGTGCCTTTCACAGAGCACACAGGCAGAAATAAAAGCCCCCCACCCCAAGCAAACCTTCCCTCCCTCCCTCCCCAGCTGTGATGTGCCTGAAGCTGCAGGAACTCCAGCAATGCCAACACGGGGATGCAGATCCCAGCTTGCACCCCCTGCTCCTGCCTGCAGAGTTCCCAGAGAGGGCTGCTTTGCTTTATGCCTTTATCCCCTGACAGCTCTGCTTTATGCCTTTATCTCCCCACGTTGCACAAACCCTGTGTTTGTGACACCCACTCTCCAAACCCCAGCCCTGCAGCCCCAGCTGCCCCCAGACCTCCCCAGGCTCCAGCATCCTGAGGGGCTGCAGGATCCTGGTGCCTCCCTGCCTTACCTGCAGGGATGTCTGGATGTCCTGGAGAAGCAGCAGGAGCTGCAGTGCCAGTGCCAGGCTGCAGGCAGCCATCTGAGGTGGTGTTAGATGTCCCTGGCTCCCAGCATTGCAGGTGGCACAGCCAGGTTGCTCCTTCTGGAAGCTGAGATCCTTCCAGGCTCCAGCCCAGCCTTGCTCCCTGTCTGTTCATTCAGTCCAGAGCCATTCCAGCTGTTCAAGACAAGCAAGGGACAGGCTTTGAGACTCAAGCGAGGTGAGAAAACAATTTAGAAAGGAGGGAGAGGGGGGGCTGCCCTCAGAAGAAACCTAAAAAAAGAACAAAACCAAACCGCCTCAGCGCCGGCTCCCGGCGCCGTCGGGTGTCTGTGGGTCGGGTGTGAGCACCCAGGTTGCACCCCGAGGCTCAGGGCTGGCTGTGCCGGCGGCTCCTGAGTCATCTGGGCTGCCCTCAGAGAGCACTTCACCAACCCAAAGTCTGGGCCAGGCACGAGGCCAAGCCCTGCCCCATCCAGCCGCCAGTTTTTCGAGAGCCACGACCGAGCCCCGGGAGAGTTCCCAGTAAGAAACACTCGTTTTCTCAATACAGTTGTTTTGCTCCTGTTTGCATGAGCGGGTGAAGGCTCACAACCAGCAGGGTGACTCCACTAAGGTTTAGGCTTTATATATTGCCACATATTGCACATGTTGCCACTTAAACACCAACATATCACAGACCATCCTCTTGAGAATCCTTCCCTTTCCTCCAATCCCACTGGAAATAAATTCCTCCTGCTGACAATCATCCCTAGGTCTGCTACTCACCATTTTGCTCACTTTCATTTGTCACTCTGGATGGTTTGTGCTCTGGTGCCTGGAAAGATTTCAGTTGATTGAATGTGTCATGAAGCCTTCTTATCTGCCCTAGGAGTTTTGTCAGAAGTGAAGGTTAGCCACTTCAAAAAGAGCAGAGTGCCTTGAAAACCTCTCTGAGGTACACAGGAAAATCATGACAATTTGAATTCTCACACCTCTGGGTTCGGTTTTAATTTTTTTTGTTGTTGCTTCTCACCCTTATCAGCAAAAAGAAAACCGAAAGAAATGAGGGAAGATGGAAAGTTGGACAAATGCTTATTTTACTAAAGACCCACAGCTACCCCACTGCCTCACAAATGAGCACCAAAGGTGAGCATTCCACAGGGACCCTGTGTAAATATCTTCTGTAACTCATAGCTGTCACTTTTGACTAACTACCTGGATTTCTTTCTCCAGAATGCCACTGTATAAATCCCAGGCATTTTCAGCACATTGCATGCAGTGTATTTGACACATAACTCCACTCTCCTCCCTTCCCTCTCTCAGGTAATGCTCAGTTTCTAAGCTCTCTCAGCTATAAAAGCTGTTGGGGTAGATGTGCCTTGAAGGCCTAGAGACAACTAAGTATTTGAATGTCAGTCAGAGTATCACATTCTTGTTTTTCCCAATTAAATAATGAGCTAGAAAACACCTTAATCTTCTGTAATAATATGCCATTAAGCAATTCTCCCAATCTATAAATGAAGTTTCAAATGACACAATGATCAGGGCAATTGGTGGGCTCCGTTTGTCTTTTTTTCCCTCCCCTCTGAGTATTTTTTCTCTGCTCAGCCCCTATCTAAGCTCTTCTAGCAAAAGGACAGGCACCAACACGAGAGACAGCCTGGAAGGTTTGAGTTCCACTTCAGAGGTCAGAGTATCTGATACAAAAAGTAAGTATGTGAGTACAAACAAACTGTTTGTGAAAGACTTTCCCAGAACTGGCAACAGGGAGAGTTTTCTGGCCCGTTTTCCAGATGAAGTAAGACTGAAACAAGCACACTGAGCATTTTGTACGTGTACATATATGTATATCAGCTCCTTTTTAACGAATGGTGTCAGTAATTTTTGAACCCAGTGGATAACTTCAATCAAATTTGGCTTAGGAGGTGGTGCCATTAAGATTTACAAGGTTTCATGGAAGGAGATGACTTGGATGAAGGGACAAGGTGCTCCCCTGAGGGAGAGGCTGCAGGAGGAGATCAGTCCTCCTCAAAGGAAAGAATCCACTCACACGTCTAAAGTGAAACCAGGCTTCCAGCTGCCATTTTTCCTTCAATTTCTTATTCTCAAGCTCTTGATTGAACCAGATATTTAAAAGGATGGGAAGTGGAAAGGGCTTATTGTTGCTGCTGTTTTTTCAGAAAGGCTGGTACCTCACACAGTGCTGCCTCGGGTCTGTAATAAAAGAATAACAATGAAGAGGTTGTTTCATGGGAACATCCCAGCCTGCACTTCCAGCTGAATGCATTAATGTCAGACTTTGCCTGTTTTGATTTGAAATACAACAAAAGGGGCTTTCCAAAGGAAGCCCTATTAGTAACTGGAAGAAGCACCTCCATTTTATAACAAGCCCACGCTGCTGCTCTCCACACGTCGGCTGTGGTTCCTAGAAGATAGTCCTCTGTGTTAATGTGAAAACAAAAAAAGTGCAGAACAAACAGAAGCAAACAAACAACCCCTATTTCTCTGGTCTTCCATCAAGGGACAATATCTATCAGAGAAAAGGGGAAGCCCCTCATGAGCATGATGTTATTATTTATAATGTTAATTTGATCGCACGCATCTGTTAATATCTGAATCCCTTTTTGCTTTGGGTGTTAAAAGGGAGCAATGCCCCAAGATAAGGTTCCTTGGCAGTTTGTATTTTAACTTATTTAGTTCATGCCAAGCTTAGGTGTTTTCTGCATGGGGTATCTGATCAGTGTGAGCTGCTTGGAGCTGAGAGGGATCACAGAAGGTCCTGTAAGTCAGCAGTTGCTCAAGTGTCACTTGATTCCTGGAGCAAGAGGATGCAGAGACCCAACTAAGCCACGAGGGAAAGTCTCCACCACGTGCCCAAAGCATCCCTTCAGCACTGCCTGTTCACTGACCAGTGAGAGCCCAGCAAAGGAAGCAGCCATGGAATACTCTAGAAGAAGTACTGAACACATGTGCTCAAGCAAAAGTACTCGTGCCATTTTCTAATTTTGAAGTGGCTGATTTTAGTCTCATGTTGTACTTTTAGCATGGTTTCTTCTGGGTTTAAATATGTATGTTCAGTTAATATGGGTCCAGCTGTATCAGAGAAAAAACACACAGAGAGAAGTGTCATCTCTAAACACTTGTCCAACAGATAAAAGAGACCACGAAGTTTGAAAGGTCACGTATTAAAACACCCTGTCTAAAATCTGTATTTCAGTGTCTGTCAGTGTTGCTATTTGGAGCATTGCAGTATGCTGAGAAAAAACATCACCAAATTCTTGCTCCTTAGCCAGGGGGAACAAGACCAGACTCCATGGGTTTCAGAAGCACCAGGAGGACCCAGCAGGCATTGTTGGGAAAAATGCCGTGCACTTTGGGGGTATAAATTAAACAAGAGAAGAGAAATGAAGGCATTTCCTGCAATAAAAACCACAGAGAATCTCACGGTTAAAAGAAGGAAAATTAAAAAAAAAAATGAAGAAAGGAAGAAACCCAAGAATTACTTTCTTGTCTCTTCTTGCATTATGGGGGAGCTCTGTCCCTGGGCATCCTGCAAAGTGACACTGTGGTGACAACACACAGGAGCCCAATGATTTTGGGCATTGCAAGGGAAGCCAACGGACTGAACTTCTCTGGAAATCTCTCCATGGCCCAAAGAGGACAGGCAGGAGGGAGGGCAGCACTGGTGCGGTGTGATCTCACTGAGACACTTCATGAGGTGAGGGAGCCATCAGGGTTTGAACTGGCTGCAGTGACACAGCATTGAAATTACACTCATTAAAAGGAATAAAATCTCAGTTATGCCAAGAATGCCACAGATTGGCCAAATTCTGTCCCTCTACTCTGCCACTCTGGTACTGATATTTATTTGCTGGCACATACAGTTCTCTTCTTCTCAGTGTTAAGTCTTTGTCAATCCATTTAATTTTGGCACTTCAGCCACTCTGCACTGTGTTAAATACATTCCAGGTGCTCTTGAGAACATGACCTGCAGAGCTGTATTGATTCAGCAATTTACATTGGTATGTTTGTCCACTGCCATCAACAAGGAAGGTGGAGTGAAGTTCTTGTTTGTCCACTTGTTGAAATGTAGCAATGGCTTAAAACAAGAGTTACCAGCAGGAAAAAAAAGGTTATCATGTTAATAATACAGATAACATAGCTTAATTTTCAATTAGATTTCTTTTGCAGATGTCATTTACATAAATTTTATGTGGATAACTAAGTTCTTATAACTGTTTTTGTTATCTCAACTAATACTACTGCCTTACATAAAGTGATAAAATAACTAATGTAACAAAATAAATGTGTATAAAATGACTTTTTCTGGCCCGTAGTAGCTTCAAAACTAAAGTACATTTTGAGTCAGACTGAAAAATGAGAAGAGCTGACAGAGAACTCAGTTCTCTCAAGAAAGGCTTGGCCTCCATGAAGGAAACCAAAACCATATCACAGAATTACTATGCCCACAGGCTGGGAGAGAGAGAGAAATGACCTTAGATGAGAGATCACATCATGTCTGTACTTTCAGTAATTCTGACTACAGCTCCTGGAGGGGTGGGATAGTTACACATGGTCATTCTCCACAGGCAAAGCTCTTGATTGAGGGAATTGGGAAAGCACCAATGGTTTCAATTCTCTACATTTAAATCCAAATTTGAAAATAAAAAATGTTTGGGGAAGATTGGCCAGGGGGTTAAAACACAGGAGTGGGACTCATTAGTCCCCAGTACTGTCACAGATGTTTTGGATAACTCATATCCTTTCTTGATACTCTGGTTCTCCTCATCTAAAAGCTGAGTTTAAAGCTTACCTAATAACAGAAGCAAGATGAGATTTCCTTTGCTGACACAAACAAAAGAAAGCTGGGAAATATCAAATAATTTTTGTGAAAGAAACAAATGGGAAGATTTTCAGGATGCATTTTTTTTCAAAGAGTGTGAAACTTTCTTTTTTAATGACTACAGCTGAGCATCTCAACCCTGACAATTTAGGGTGTTATTTTCCTCTTCCCAGCAGCAAGGTTTTGCTCTGCAGAACCAATGGAATACACCAGCTGAAGGAGAAAACCAAGTCCTTATGTTTGGTCTGCTACTACCCAGGAAACTGGTGAAATGGAGACTTTTAACTCCAAAGAGAAGGGGCAGAACTTCTGCTGTGTTTTCAGACTCGACACACACTGAAAGCAAATTCTTCTGGGCTTTGAAAACAAAAGTTCCAAAGAGATGAAAGGCCCCAAAATCAAAGTCTGCAAATTATTCAGAAAGTGAGTTTGTGCCACACACGGATGTTTCACCTGAGGGTTCTGGAGACAGTCCCTGCCTGCTGTGCTGATAACGAAACAGAAGCCAGAAATCAGCACTACACTCATTCAACACTCCTGATATTAATTCTTACAATGTACTGACAGCAAGAAACACCTGATCCTGAGATATCACCAAAATTATCTTAAAATAGTCAGAGAGAGCAAACACAAACACCAGTGACAGTCTGACATTGGTTCTGAGAAGCAGATGGGAGCTGGGTTTTAACTACACATCTCTGTTCAAACCAATCACTAATGCATCATTTACTGTGTCTCATTTGCCTAATTAAGCAAAGCTGGATTTCCCACCCCATGAATCAGTGTTATAGACATGCAATACAGTCAGAAAGGGGAACTAAACCACCAGCTTTACCATCAAAGCATCAGGCAGAAGAGAGCTGACACAAACGAGCACACACACACTGAGTCAGCCTTCAACGGGAGCCACAGCTGCCCAGGTTAAAGCAGCACGTTCCCAAGTGCCAGGAATGGGAAAAAATATAAACCCAGGCCAAGCCTACCTCCAGGAACAGGGGACAAGCTGTCCCAGAGCCCTGTGCCTGCACAACAAAGTCTGGTATCTGCGTTAGTTTGTGGCTTAGGACAGCCCTGGATATACTGGGACGTTACTGGGAACTTTTCCTTGACACATTTTGAGCCCCAGATCAGCAAAGGTCTCACCCATCTCAATTCTGCTTTGTCTCCTTTCCAGACACCCCCATCTCAAAACGTTCCCATTTTCCTGACCCACAATCCAAACAACCCCAACACGCCCCCCCCCTCCAGTCCCCCTGGAAGTGCTGATCCCAGCACTGGCTCCATCACTGTCCAAGTGCTGAAGCTGCTTTAACACTGGAGGAAATGCAGTTTTCCAAGCAGCAAATAGATGAGTTCCTTCACCATGCACCCCCAGGTGACATGTCAGCCACCCTCCTGCAGGGAAGGGTGTGTTATCTGGGATTGTGCCACACACTACAGGACAGAGTGACTGTGCAAAACCTTGTTACACTATAAATCATTCCTGTCTCCACAAACTGCTCCTCACAGCACGGGGCTGAAAGGCAGCTGGTGCAGGCCTGGGAGTCACCACTGCTCCAGAGGCCGTGCAGTGGAGAGATGTGGGGGGGACATGAAGTAAGAAAAAGGAAAAGGTTCCACAAACAGGAGTGTTTTCAGTCTGTTCCAGCTTGCAAAAAAAGGGCAGGATCACAGAGGCCAGAACCAACCCCCTGAGACAAACCTGGGTGAGCAGGGGCAGCGTCACCAACTCCTTTCACTTGTTTCTAGGGGAGGAAGAGTCACAATCTCACTTCCATTGCTTTCACAAGAGACTGGATGTATTCCCAGCTATCAAGAGACATTTTGAATTCACCTGGTTCCAACCTGCATCCACCTGACAGATTCACATCAGTTACTGAACCTGCAGCAGCTCCTTTTCTGTGATAGAGTGGAGCAGACCTGCTCTAATTTATTTCAGGATAAATTAACAAAAGGTTAATTAAGGTTTAGTGTTTTGGGTTAGGCAATGTAGTAAAAATGTTGAATTTGCCCTATTCAGTTTAAAACTTGGCAGCTAGTGTTTTATAGTCACTTGATTAATTTCTTTTAAAATTAGTATTTCCAGTAATGGAAATCACATTGCCACTTCCATTCACTTCACCCTAGAAATGCACAACCCAAAGCTAAACTGGTCAGTCCTGCTTTCATTTTCCATTCCAAGTATTACATTCCAAGACTTCATCACCTTGCAATATTCCTGTCTTTGCTTAAAAAAGTTTATTCACACATTTGACTCAATAAATAATGTATTTGATATAAAAATAACAGTGAATGCCAAGAAGCTGCATAAACCAAATTCATTCTCTCAAGTCAGTCCCAGAAATACATTTGAGGAAGGAATTTCTGTTTCAGAAAATTCAAGGTAAAATAAAACATCAGTTTTATTGGTTTTAGGCAAGGAAACTAAGATCAGTCCATAAAGTTCAAACTAATCATACTATGTAATGTATTTTGTTTTGGTACAATTTAAAAACTCCAAAATGTTTTTTGGTTTATCTCCCAACGAACTCGGAAAAGCAGGGCCAAGCACAATTTGCAAGCATTTTAAGGCTTTAACATTATCTAGCTTGTTAATGCATAAAATCTCATGTTAAATCTCAAATTAAAAATAAAAATCTCAAAAATCTCAAATTAAAGTAACATGTTTTTTCACACTCATAGTTACTCTGATGTACCCTGTAGCTACACACATTGCACTGAAAATAAATAGGATTTTTTTAATTTTAACTAAATTATTGAGGAACTCAAGTTTAAGGCACTAGAAACTGAAGTGTCATGTTTCAAACATTCGAAAATCACCATATTTGCGTCACTTCACTGAACCAGGCCCTTCATAGGCCAGTTCCCCCCTGGCACTCAGAGCTGAGTTACAGTGGTGGTGACTCAGCTGAGGTGGCAGGACTGCCATGGCTGTCCCTACTCATCCTGGGCACATCCCTTCAGCCAGCCCCAGGTGGGACAGCTCTCAGGAGCAGCTGCAAGAGGCAAAAAAGAGAAGTGAACCAACACCCTGGACTGTACAAACTCCCACGTGCGTGCACTGGTCACCACACGATGGTGGAAACTGGGGGGAATCTGTTCCAAGGTTAATTATTTTATCCAAATGGAGTAGGTTTTTTTTATCCAGTGTGAGTTGTTTCCACGTGCTGTGCCCTCCCCTTCTCCTGGGCAATTGAGTCCGTGGTTCACAGTGTTGAGGTTAAACCAGCAGCCTGGTTTAACCTGGGAGCTGCTCTCCGGTGTCCCCTCCTGCTCTGCTTCCTCCGAGGGGAGGCACTGCTGGACCTGGGACGTGCCAAGGGGGGCTCCTCAGTTCCTCTTGACACTCTGGGCAGCGAGTCCTGGAAGCCAAATGAAGAGGATATTTATCAAAGAGTGCCACAGTGACTTTTCTTTGATGAAGACTTTTTGCCTCTTGTCCAGCCCCGTTTGCTGTTTTGTCCCCGTGCACACCAGTCGAGAAGAAGGAAAACGTTTCCCAGTGGTGATAAATTTTCGTTTGCTCAGCCCTTGATAATCATCAAACTCTTTAGAGGTGGGACAGCAATTTCCACCTGTGCAATTCCCAGCATCTCCAGGGACTCTGGAGGCTGTGCTCACCAGGTGAGGATGGGGAGAAGGCCTCTCTTCCAGGGAAGCTCGCAGATCCAAACTGCTGAGCCTGGGCTTGCTTGGAGGGGCAATGTTTTCCCAGCCAGCCAGGCAGTGCTGTGAAAAGAGATGGAAATGCTCTACCCTTTTTTTATCTGTTGTGGCCTAAATGTAGTTCTAAATAATAACTTCTGCACAGGGAAGCTTTAGCAAATTATTAAAATAATTAATTAATTTTTGAGTTTTATATGACTTAACAGGAAAATGATGAACTCTCTCATGAAGCAAAACTGTCCCTCTCTTCTTCCACCTTTCACTGGCTGGTTACTTCTAAGCTCATCTCCTGCTTTGTGAACTCAAGCACCCGACCTCTCTGAACCTGTCTCAACTGACTCATCCGGTTCCCTAAACCTCAAAACTTTGTTTCCTCCCACCTCTTCCCTGGAAATCTTTAGGCCAGGGCCAGATTAGCAATACTGCCTAGCACTGGTTACTGGCTGGAATACAGGACCAGCTCTACAATAACAGTTTGAAATCCACCCCTTGCCACTACTGATTACACTGTGTATGCTTCATGGGTGCTCTCCTTCCAGACTCCCTGACACCTGTGGAAGGAAGCACAGGCACTCTAAGGTGTGGATCACTGTGTTGAGTCAGTCAGATCTGCCCCAGAAGGACTCAGCTCCACGTGGTACTTTCCTTGGTGCAGTGTAAAGCACTGGAAATATGTCACACACTCTGTGCCACTTCCACAAAGGCACTAACTCAGAACACACCAATGGTTTTTCTGCCTCTGTGACACAGGTCAGAATTTTTAGTGGAAACCCTGCCAGGGCAATGAGTTAGAGATTTGCTTTCCCTCTCACAGCAATGCCCAGCCTGGGCTGTGCCACCAGCAAGAACAGCAACTCACCGAGGGTAAGGCCAGATCATCTGCTGGCTCAAAGCTCCTCCTGCGATGGGCTTTGTACTTGTGGGCAGGCAAAAGGGTATTCCTGGGAATGCTGACCCTGGAACCACACAAGGGAAGTAAGTGCCTGCACCTCTGACAAGGCAGAGGAAATCTGCCTTCCCCACTCAGAGTCCAAGGGTCTAATCCCAAAGTGAACCAAGCAAAACAGTTTTGGATCAGGGCATTAGACACTTCACGCCCACGTTCAGATTCTGAACCAAATTTGGATTAAACAGGCACTTCTCATTGACTTCAAAACTGTTTGTGCTCATGGAAAAGATCAGTGAGGAATTTTTAAGCAAGATGTGTCTCTGCCTTGAGAACAGCAACCTTCCACAGAGCTGTTGTGATGCTGTTTTCTCCTTCACCTGATCAGCTTTTTCTTCCCTATTGTTTCCTTGAGTTCTGCATGCTACAAGGCAGTAACTCCAACTTACCTGACATGGGCTGGCTCTTCCAGTGTCCCTGGGGGCTGGTGGGCACGTGGGATCCTACACACAGGGCAGGCAGATTCTGGATCCACAGGGACAGTGAACAGGCGCTGGTTTAACCGGTAACAGTAAAAACCTGCACAGAACAACAAACCACCAAACTTCATATTCCTTGTTTGTCAGAAGGTTCCTCAAACCAGCCAACAAAGCTGGTTCTACCACAGTGCCACACCTGCATTCTATAAGAAGAGCTGCCTTTCCTCAAATATCTTTTACATTTCCTGTTCCCAAGTAAGTTCCTAAAAAGCAAAACCAAAACTTCAACCTCGACCTAAAAACAGAACATTAGCCAACTGCAAGAAACCCTGAGAGATTAACATGACAGTGATTGAGAGAAGACTCAAGTGCCTTTGGAGTAGGAATTTGAATCTGGTTGAAGAGCTGTAGCTGAAAATTACATTCTTCCTTGTCTTGCATCATGTGCTGCTCTCTCAGGATGACAAAGACTGCACAGTTGTTTTTTCACAGAAATTGGAGTAGGAAGAAATGTGATCTTACAGTTATGGGAACTGGTTATCAAATCTGGTTCTTGTTCAGGAACTGTGCAATCCAGAGCCTTGGGCCTAAAGAAACACACAGAGAGATCAGCTGGTGACAGAGGGGAGGGTCCTCTGAGCAGCCCTGCCTTTTCCAAGCACACATTTATGCCTGGGAGGTAAATAAAGGCCCTCAAAGCCACCCTTACAATGTCCCACTCCAATCAGACCATGGCTCTCATTACTGCATTGCTGCTCCAGCCCTTCCCCATCCCCACTTACTCCAGGTCCTGCTCATCAATACAAGCTTCTCTGTTGGCCTGTCGGAACTGCTGCAGCTCAGCAAAGTATTGCTCAGGTTTTTCTGTTACTGAAGACTTTGTATCAAGGAGCCCTGAGAAGGCCAAGGAGAGAGGAAAGTTCAAGGGTTTATCAAATTTTGGAAAGCACCAAAGCCAGCCTCACAAAAAACAGTCAGAACAAAATAATGGTAATGAGAAGAGCAGGCCACGATGTCAAACCACAGATTAACTGTGTGGTGTGGCTTCCTCACTTCATTCCAGTTATTTGGTATCCTCCCTGACCCCACTAGGCTTTGCCATGTGCTGCCTGGATTCCCATACCACTGCCACCCCACCATTCCAGGGAAGCACAGGTCATGTCTGGACAGGAAAAAGCCTCTGACAGAGCTGCAGCCCCTCTGCTGAGACTTTCTGCACAGACTCAAGGACAGCAGTCCCACCACACCTCAACTCAAAGGGGTCATAAACTGTGTTTTAACTCTTCATACCACCCCATCCTGCTGAGAGCTTTGCTCCAGGGTTAGGATTCACCTGCAATCCAGTCATAGCCCAGGAAAGGACGGGCAGACCAGCTGCCCACTGGTGTGGCATCTTCTTCAGGGTCAGGCTGGAAAGTCACATGATGAGCTTTCTTCTGGGAAGAAAACAATGCATAAAGACTTCTTAGTCATTCAGCAGGACATTCAAAGGTACAGCTGATGAAACAACTGGCAACTGCTCAAATGGGACAGCTGTGACTTAGTTTGAGGCTTGATTCTATCTATGCCTCTACCAGTGACTAGCTCAACAGCCTTCTCAATAAATAAAACAGAAAGAGGGGACGTGCCCAGGTATAAGGCAGGATTTTTCAGAGCTTTAAACAAAATGCTGAGGCCCCTCAATGCACATCCCCAAAGATTAGGCAGCCTGTGGTGCCCTGGAGGACGATCAGGGGCAGAGCCTGCCCTTCACACCCGGGGGAACAAACTCTGGAGCAGCAGCACTGCCCCTGGCTGTTCTCCCTCAGCACATGCAAACACAGGCAGTCTCACAGTCAAGTGTGACAGTTTTCTGGTCTTCAGTTCACTGGCTGAGGAAAGCAGGGCCTGAACAAACTGCCAACAGCCCCTGGCTGCTACACCCAGGAACAGTTCCAGCCCCAACTTCCCACTTACACAGTGGGAACAGGGCAAGTCATGTTCTCCTGGCCCTTCTTCCCTGTCCTTCTGTTGACTCGGGAAAATAAGCAAAGCACTGGTTTGACATTTACCTTCAACTCTTTGGCCCGGGACGTCACCAGGACTGATTTAGGCATCGTGGGCTCTGTGCTGACCATGTGCTGCTCACTGGGCTCTTCATTTTGCACTCTGCTCACTGATGGGCCTGGATGATTCTTCTCATGGAAACCACGGAGCAGAGCAGACTGTTTTCTGCTCTCTCCAAGTCCCAGGAGGAAGGATTCCTTCTCTGGACTTCCTCGAGCATGGCCATCCCCATCCACTCTGGAGGCTTCTCTGCCACATGGAATGATTGCAGACACTGGAATAACACTCTTCTCTTTCCCAGGATAGCTGGAGTCCAAACCTGCTGCTTCCTGTGCCTTTGCTTGTTGTTGCTGTACCTCTCTGTCCCTGCTGCTGTGTTTAAGAGGTGAACTGAGGGCTGCTCTGGCTGTGTGTGCTCTGGGTTCCACAGACACCACCACTCCAGGGTCAGCTGTGGCCTTCACAGCATCCACCTGATTCTCCTTCTGCAAGGACAGAGACCCTCACAACACATGGCATCAGTCACATTACAAATACCTTTCATTAGGACATTTCACTGACTAAGAGAAAAATTAACCTCTCGTTCTAGTCTGCTCACCCCTTTAAATTCCTGAGGGATAAAAAGAAAAATCCTAATGTTGATTTGTGAGGCCTTTTTATTTGGAGAAGAAAGAAATCCACTTCCAGCTAAATGCAGCTTTTCCCAATTTCAGGAACCACAAAACTTTCAGCCCTTGTGCTTAGAAGAAACAAAAGGATTTTGTTCCACAATGTTCATTCCTATTTTAGATGAAGAAACCTGCATGTCTTAGGCAGGAACTGAATTATTTGCAAGGAGAACAGACTGAGACCACAGGATAAACAATAACAAAGGGCAGCTACTTTTCTAGCAGACTCCATATTCCACATTCCACTTTCCACCAGTTCCTCCACGTCCATATGACTCCTTTCCCACACCACAGGCAGAGCAGCTGTCCCACAAGGCCCATTTGCTTCCCAGAATTTCTAGCACAAACACCACACATACCCCTCTCCTGGGCCAGGGGACAGATCCCTCAGCAGCTCTGTGGTGAAGAACAGATGCTGGAAGGAGTGGCTTGCTGGGAACTCTTTTCCTGATCTCCTCCTGCTTTGCTGTGAGCCTTTGTAGAAGGTCCTGGTTGGCCTGACGCAGCCTCTTCAGAAGCTCTAAGTCCATCCTAGACAACCCTTTTCCTGTAAAGCCAGAGGAAGGGGGAACCACACAAATGGAAGAATTAAGTGAAGGAGCAGACACGGGAGAAACCACCTTCAGGGGATTTTTCCTAAAACCCACTTACAGCTGTTGAAATGTTGGAGTGTTGATCCCTTCTCCTGAGAAATCAGCCAAACCAGCACCACCTCAAGCTTCTCTCCCATCAGATGGACCATCAAGTATTTTGCACTCAGGAACTGGGATCTGACTGAAGAGAGACAAGAAACTTTGACAGAGGAAACAGTACACATGAAAAAGTCACATCAAAAAGCTAAATAAGACACATTTGGTTCAGAGGCTGTTAATTAGGATATTCTTATGCAATTCTGCTTTAATGTTCTTTTGAACATTGAAATTTGTATTTTGATAAACCCAGGATGTTCATAAGTTCAAAATATGACTAATCAACATGAATGCATTTGCTACATCCAAAAGAAATACTGAGTCAAAACTGTCCTCCATAGCCCCCAGGCAGGAAGGCTCCAAAATGCTCAGTTATGACTCAGGACAAGGTTTTGGGCAATTCCAATCCCATAAATTAATTACCTTAAGTTCCACAAGGGGGGTGAAAAGGAGTTAATAGATAAACAAATAAAGTCTAGTTTGACTGAAAAGCTGTCACACTGTTCAACGTCTTTACAACATCACAAGCTCCTCTAAATTTGCAAAAAGTGGATTTTTAAATAAAGCAGAAGCAAACCCTAAATCCAAACTCCCACATTGTTTTTGACCAGATTGATAAATTATGTTCTCAATAAAAATGGTTTTCCAGGACCTTTTGTTCTAAAAGATCCCTAAACTCTTCTCCAAAGCTCATCTGACTTGTTTTTGTGTTTGCTCCCTTGGCAACTGGACACGGAGAATGAAATGTAGCACAAGGGCACTAGGAGGAGTGGAGAGCAGCACTAACAAACTACAACATATCTTCTTGCTACAGGAAATAAGTGAGGGGTGAGGTACGGGACAGAAAATAGAAATATCACTCTTGAGGCACTAAATTTGAGAAAACTTGGAAAAAACCAGTGGTTCTCGCAGCCTTCACAGGACAAAGCCAACAGCTTTGATGAGCACCCTCTCACCACTGCTCACCAGGAAGCAAATACTCCGAAAACAACATCGGTCAAGGGACTTTCTGGAAGGGTTTTACCAGATGAGGTCCACTCTTGGCACAACCTACAAGAAGCTCAAGTTTATGAAAACCTGCTCTAGCCTGGATCCTCCGTGAGGAGGAGCTTCGCTCCCCGCAGTTAAAGATCAGGACGGTTGTGTCGGGAACCGAGGACGAGGTTCCTGCGCGGAAGTCGTTCAGCCCCGCGGGCTGTTCCGGCGCCGGTTCGGCTCTCCCGCGCCCACGGGGAAGGGGAGGGAGCCCCGAGCATTGCAGAATTCCCCTCCCTCTTCCAGAGGCCGGGCTGGCAGCGGCGAACCCTCCCTCCTCCCCCCGCCCCTCCCTCGCAGCGCGGGGACCCGCCCATCCCGAGCCTGTTCCGAGCCCGTCCCGCCGCGTTCCCCGTCCCACCTGCGCCGCCCCCGCCGCTCCGGTGCCCGGGGGCTCCGGGGGCTCCCCCGCCGTGCCCGTCCCGCTGCAGCCGCCGAGATTCCCCCGTTCCGGGCCCGCCCCGCGGCGCTCCCGGCATGCGCAGGGGAGGCTGCCCCTCGTACCGCCTGAGAACCAAAGGCACTGACCGAGACATTCGCTGGCCGTTGCTTCCTCCAGTGTCCTCAAGAAATCGTTGGTTCAATGCCGACAGTTTTAGTGCGACTAAAACTTTCAGTATCGTCGGTGTGAGGATAACACGCAGCTGCCGCTGAGGGCTCAGCGGAGACCTTATTGCTCTCTACAACTCCCTGGTGGGAAGGAGGAGCCAGGCGGGCATCGGGCTCTTCTCCACCAGCAGCAGGACAAGAGGGCACGGCCTTAAGCTGCGCCAGGGGAGGTTTAGGTTGGACATCAGGAAGAAATTCTTTCCAGAGACAGTGATCAGACATTGGAACGGCTGCCCAGGGAGGTGGTGGAGTCACCGTCCCTGGAGGTGTTTAAGGAGAGACTGGATGTGGCATCAGTGCCATGGTCTAGTAGGCAAAGTGGTGTTGGGGTCAAAGGTTGGGCTTGATGATCTCAGAGGTGTTTTCCAACCTTGTTGATTCTGTGGTTCTGTGAAAGGCAGTGGAAGGATTGTAGGAAAATTTATTTCCGAAGTCGAGAACACTGGACTTAGGAGAACATTAATCCTAATGGCACTTCAAACACCCTTCTCAGGCTTTTACAATTTCTGTCCCCCCCTCTTGGGGGGCCTTTGTCATGTGTGCAGTACTTATCTTCTTCTCAAGCCAGGGAGTCTTTCTCTGGAATGCAGGAGGAGAAAACATCTAAAACTGTCTCTGGGGAAAGATGCCTCTTCTAGGCAGGAAAGCTTTCTTAAGCAACACAAGCTCTAATCTCCTCCCTATAATTCTTCAAGAAGGGTTTTCTAACCTTACAATGAGTCTCCTTGTTAACTTTCAAAGTAAGAGCACAGAAGGTGGTCACTGGTGTCAAACATGCACCTCAGTACCACATGGAACACACCTGAAATAGATGTACTTACACTGGAAGACTTTGTGTCACAACACTCAGGACACGTCAGGAGAAATGTTTTTTCCAATTCATTTTTATTTTGGTTTCCATTGTTTACAGCACTGTTACAGGACTAATTCATGCAAATTCATCACCTTAAATACAGCAGAGAATAAACTCGCTGGTAAGAGTATTTTGAAGAGCTCCATCAACGTAACGCAACGGGAAAAGTAGCAGCAATAAGATAAAAGTGCATTTAGCTGACCTTCTTTAATGGGAGTTTGGGGTAGACTGTTTTTGGAATTACCTGTTCTACAGATTAGTTTAGCCTTCCTTATTAAAATAAGAAGAGAACAGCCTCCTCCTGATAGTGTTCATTCCTCCACCACTCTGAATTAAAGAAGTGCAGCTGTAATGTGTTTCAGAGGAATCCAGCTCATAGGCCTGTCTGTTAAAAGTTTGATTCTCTACCATTCAGGCTTCTAGGGACAAGGGTTACACACATATTAAAAATTCTTCTCTCCCTTGTTAGCAGTTTTGCTTCTGAAAAACTCCAAGTGGTTCTTTCCCCTGTTCTGCAGGTTGTGTCAGCTCTGCAGTGAGAACACACCACCCAAAGCCGAGCAGCATCAGAGGCACACACAGCACCAAGACTCCGGGTTCCAAGAACCCATCAATCTCTTTTCCCTTTACAGATAAGACATTGGCTTAAAGATAAGCTCATTTATCAGATTTCCCCTAAAGGCCTGCTGAAGAGATGCTGACAGGTCTTCAAAAGCAAGGTCAGCATTTCAAGTAGTCACGAGCTGCTGAGCAATAGTACATCACCCTCTGCCTCAACCTGGCACTGACAATTTCCTGGTGTATGAGGCATGTGCTTAATGTTTTAACTCAACAGAAGAGTACCTAGCTTATTACTGTGTATGTGATAGCCTGAGAGACCAGAGATCCAAATTAATTCAAATAATACCTCCAGCAGAGTAAGGGATGATCCACTTACTCCAGTGTACTTCACCACGTGCCCAGAGCACAGACTTCCAGAGGCAAGGACTCAGTTTTCTTTCTTGCTCGTTCTCAGATCTGATCCAAGCTATATTTATGTCCTGGTGGCTGCCTGAGGAACCCAGCCAAGGCCAATGAAGCCTTCTGATAAAAACAGCTTTTCAGTTTGAGCTGGAGTCGAGGCTGTCTACTGGAAGGGAGAGGTTTGTTTTCTTTCTGCATTCTGGACACGTAAGAGTCTCACCACCAGCTCCAATACAATCAAGATACTTCAAGTCTTACTGCAAATCTCAGAACAGCCTTACCTAAGATGTACTTACTGACATTTCACTATTTTTACTCCCTCAAGTATCAGGCAGCTTCTTTCTGGAACTTCCATGACACAAGAAACAGGGGACTTGTCACAGGCACACCTGAGCGGGAATGAGAAATCCTAAGGCCATTTTCAAGGGAAAAGTCTCATTGTCAATAAGAAGAACACCCCACTGCTCAGTAGTTCTAAATGCAGTCCATATTCTATGTGTGTGATGCTGAACAGATTTAGGTTGTCACTAACCCTAGAACTACAGGATCTGATTCTGGATTCCTCAGGCATTTTGTGGGCAACAGAAAGGTTATACCCAACACATGGCAAAATACTGAGCCACAAAGAGGAAAAGAAACATTCCAAACAACAGAGGAAACATATCCTACTACTCCTAAAATCAGTGAGAATTTCTTCTCTATCAATTTCAACAGGAAGAGACTCAAATCCTTACAATTCCCAAATCTTATATTCCAAATTCATAACTGCTTCAAGGCGAAACTCAAAAACTCATTTCATCTATTTGCAAATAAAGAATGTCTTGGGGAAAAAAAAAATTGCATTAACCCATTCTTGCCCTGGCATGAACTACAAGGGCCACAACTCCCCCCATCCCCAAGGAGCTGTACCTGCCAGCTTGTTCTCATACTTTTAACAGAAGAGAAACATCATCAAATCCTATCGCTGCCCGGCCTGCGACATCCTGTGGGAACTCTGCATGAAGCAAAATCTCTTACAGCGTGTAATCCACATGCTGTTCTTGTGGCCAGAGAGTGGTAATGGAATTCCAAAGGCCTGCTTCCAGAAACACAGCTGTGCATTTCCAAAGAAAACCCACATTCATTGACTTAGTTCATAAGGCAGTTCATTACATTCTGTCAACTGGCTTTTACTTCCTTGTTTTCTTCCTCAACAAGCTGCCAAATTATCAGCACTATCTCCTTCACAGGAACTAGTTCTGTCTTTGCAAACTACTTGTCCGTGACAGGAAATGGGCCAGACTTATTAAAGAGCTCTTAAGAGGAAGAAACTAACTCCAAAGCCACTAAGCTTAACAAAGCAAAACCTTAATCCCTCTTTCTCTGGAAGAGGACTGGGTTTTGTTCAGAGGTTTAAGCATACTGACAGCAATAAACCTTTCTATGAAGGGACATTGGGATTCTGTGTCAGGTTCTAGAATAACAGAATATTAACCCAGGAGACAGGCCTGTGTGGGCTATAAATGCATTGTGAAACCACCATCACATCTGTGTGCATGGGACCTGTGTTTAGACAAACAGCTGCTTGTCACTCACACCCCCACCTGGGGCTTGGAACTCAAAAGCTCTGTCTTTATGTAGTAAAACAAATGACTCCATAAAGAAGTGTCAGAATAACTTTTTAACCCGATAAACATTTTTCTTGTTTGCTTTAAATTTGTTTAAAGCAAAATGAAGTGCAGTAAAAGCCCCCTGCAAATGTATGAAGCACACATTCCTCCTGAAGTAGCCTGGTCTCATAGGAAGGAAAAAGAAGTTATTAACAGCTAGTGTTTAGAGGTGGGACACAGAACGGGGAAGCAGAATCCTATTGTTCACACAGCAACTGGAAACATAGCAATAGGCTCTTGCTCATTCCCTTTAGGGAATTCCATCACCCACCATGTTCTCTGCAGTAATTAAGAGAGCACTGAAGGGAAACTTTTTTTCTCTCCTTCCCACACTATCTGCTTTGCTGCAGGTACTGATGTGTGAACATGTTGAGTTCGCTGTCCAGCCAACCTGCTTTGTTCCTGCAAGGACAGAAAGTCTTTGTTAGGTGAAGGAAATAGCTCTTAAGCCACTCAGAAAGAAGTGCCACTAAAATGAGTACCCAGCAAGGCACGGAGTGCCAGAGATCCACTCCAAAATGCTGTTGCCATTCCTCAGGTCAGGAGTGCTTGCCTGCTAACAGTGCCTAGGCTTTGAGGTTCAAACTGAGATCCTGGACACAAGTTCACATCAATCTTACTGTGTAAGTAAGGAATGTTTGAAAAAGTCTTCCTGACAGCCTTTGCAGTGTAAAGAAATCAGCACACAATTGTGTACAAAGGTGAGGGTGAGACTTATTTGCATGATTTTGTAACAGCTGAAGGAGTTTAAGGAGTAGAGGACTGTATGTTTTGATACATGGAAAGGAACTGTAATTCCAAACAAATCGAAAACAGGAAGGAAAAGATATTTTGTGAAACAGAAGCTTTAAATGACTGTCCATGGGAAAGTACCAAGAGAAAGAGAACACGAGTTGGTAGGGAAGGGTCTGCACATCAAACACTATGACAAAACCAGAGTGAACTCAAAACTACATCTCATCTGAACATCCCTGGGGCAATCACAGGAAAAACAATCATATGGAATAATCAAATCTCACCTGAGCAGTTTTGCTTTGCTCTGCAGTGAATCCAGAACTTCAATTTTTTTATTCATGGCAGAAATTTCCTGCTCAAGGTTCTCCCGTGTGACATCCACTTGCTGACACAAATGAGCAAATGTTCCAGCAAGCTCCCTGTGAAACAAGAAGAAGAAGAGTTGGGTGTGACAGAAAGTAAGATCGAGCAGCAAAGTCAAGGACTAAATCCCTTTGATGTATAGTGCTGATGGTATCATGGCTCAGATCTTCATCCTACCACTTCTGCACAAGAATATGTCAGGGCATCTTGATTTGAGACACAGAAATACATTAAGCTCAATGCTTAACAGCACCCAACCACTACAGGTTTAAAAAAAAGAGCAGTATTATTTTAAAACACGTGTCGTTACTCATTTTTAAATGTGGAATTCAGAAAGAAGACTTGTTTTAACGAGGAACAGCATAAAAAAAACCCAAATAACTTAAGGTTTTATCTGAATATAGGCAACTCACTGTTGGACTTGGTGGCTGCAATTGGAGCCCGTGTAGCTGACGATGAGCTGCAGTTTCTCCCCAGCATACTCCACAAACTGCCTCTTGAAAGCTCTCTCCTTTGCTTTTGTGGTCCAGGTGAGGCGCTCATAGACATAAAGGAGCCCATAAAGGCCAAAAGAGAGAGCAATCAGTCTCCAACCCACGGCCTTCCAGACCTAAAAAAGCACAAGGAAAAACAAATTACACAATCATCATCTCAGCTTGATGCTGACTCCTAACAGTGGTGCACAGAGCATTGCAAAATCAGCTCAATATCTAGACTCCAATGGAAGAGCAAAGGAGAAAGTATTTCCCTATCTGTGCATAGCAATTATCTACAGGATTCAGCAGTGCAAGTGCTGTTCAAGTCAGTGCTCCAACTTCAGTTATATAAATGCTGCCCAGATGGCCAACATACCACACCACCAACCACGATGATCCCCATGGAAGTCCGGGAAGTTAATGAGGCCAGGCCAGTCACCATGGACACCATGAGCTCTTCCTGGGTCATAGAGCCCTGAGGCAAAGGAGGCAGACTGGGATTTGCTGGTGTTAAAGGGCGTTGAACCTAATTGGAAAAGGAGGGATAAAACAAAACCAAAGGACAGATAAGAGAAGGCAAGCCACTGTTCTTCCCCCCCCACCAACAACCTCAGCAGCCACTGAAATAATAAAAGTCACAGCTACCCCAATACTCAACAAGGTATCTTACCTGGTCATTATAGCCCATCAAGGCCCGACGACCATTCTTTGGTCCCAAAAACCTGTTCACCAGCATCGTCCATCCAAGAGAGAAATGGAATTCTATGTCCTCTTGGAAGTCAGCACAAAGCTTGTCACAGTTCAGATCATAGCTGAGCATGAAGCACTGTCGGGGAATTAACATGTCTATCTGGCCCCGCAGGGAGACTGGCAGGAGGGGTTTTAAACCATCTGCACACACAGAAAAGAAAAATATGGAAAAAAAGGGCTGTTGAGTTCACAAGAATTGACTGGACTTGTATTCTGCAATCAGGGTGGTTATGGCTTGTTCCATCCTCCACAGCTAGTTTCCTTAGTATGTTAAATTTCATAAGCCAAGTATTTTGCTAGTGTTGAATTACTATTCAATTCTTGGTTCTTCAGATCAACTCAGAAGGAAATCTTTCCATGGACCCTCCAAAATCCTTACAGGTAGCTGGTGAAGCTTACAGATTAGCAACACCTTGAGAAAAAGAATCTGAAAGCAGTTATAAGTCTTTAGGCACTATACTCCCATGAAATCCCATATTGAGACAGGCACCTAGTTACAAGTCATTCGTGTTTCATTAGGATTTGATCTGAGAATCAAGTTTCCAAAGCCAAGATTCCTCTCTGCCATGAGGATTATGCTGACTGTACATATTCAATAGCAAATCACTGCACCAGTTCAGGCCCAGAACTAGTCCTCTACACAACAGTATTAATCAAGATGGAAACTAAGATGATGCCAGCTGACATCAGCCATCAGATTAACAAGGAACCACCCAGAACACCTACCCAGTTATTTTCCATGGCAATTCAAGGAAAGAGAAAGGGGATTATTGCCAGTGGAACTGACCTATCATTTCTTGCTGCATTGTCTGCAGGGAGGTTGTGATTGCGTTGGAGCAACGCTCTGACATGTTACGGCCCAGGCCTTCCTCGATGTGCTTATGCAGCTCCTGACAAAGAAAGGGTTGTTAAGATTAGAATAAACATAGGTAAGATGCAGGCTGCAGGTGCTAGAGCTTGCTAGTTAAAAAAACCCTCCCAGAAGAGGAGCACATGTTCTGTCTGCCCACTGTTCTATTATTAATTTCATTCTTCCCTCCCTTTTTCAGTGAAGAGGAAAAGGCAAATCAAAAAAATCTCATGTGCACTCTTTAGTCTAGGAAAAGTTCTGTTTGATCTATATAATGTGAAACATCATATGTGTATCGATTTATCACTGAGATTATTAAAAAACTAAAGCCTGAGCTCATATCCTCGTTGGAAGGATGTTAACCATCCCAATGAGCTGGCATAATTACTGACTCAGAGCTAAAAAAGGCCTCTTAAGTTGCTTAAGCAACTGGTAAGAAGCAAACATCACTTACGGTCTTGTACACTTTAAGAACTACTTGAGATGGATGGAAGTCTGCCTGGTATTCATCTACCAACACTGAGAGCCGTCTGATTTCTTCTGCCATGGCGTTTGACACCTAGAGAGATAGCACAGGACAGAAAACAGAGCTTCTGAAAGCATTTCTTCTCTTCCCATCTGTAACTCCCACATTTTTAGTACTTCAAAGCTTTGTCAGCACTGTGTATTCTCCCCACCATGCTGTTTCAGACAATCTAGTTTTCCACAGCCGCTCCTCCTTACCTGCCTCTCCACTTCTTCTGTGATCTGTTTGATTTTCCTCTTGTAGTCTTGAGTCAGGAGCTCCAGCTGTTTGTCAATAAAACCTAAACGATCCTGTCGTTCCTCTCGCATTTCCAGACAGTAAACTCTGGTGAAAAAACAACCCTGTCCATCAAAGTGTCAGAGAAATGCATTTTTGATCTATAAATATATTTGAATTTCAGCACTAAGACAGATTCTCCCACCCAGCAACAAAACATGTCAGTCTCTGCAATACATTATACAGCACAGGACAAAAGGTCCTCTTCCCAACACTTTCCCAGTTCACCAGTACCTGTCCTTCCCACTCCCAAACAGCTACGTTCTGCTCTGCATTTCAAATGCTCATGGTTCCCTTAAATGATTCCCAGAATACTTTAGTTATGGAAGCACCAAGCCTCAGCTCTCACCGTTGTTCCTGGGCAGCAACATGCACAGAGTCCATGATGAGCCGGACATCCTCTGCAATCTGCTTTGCTCTCACTGTGTGCTGCTCGAATTTTGTTTTTACTGCTGACTGGGAGATACATTCCTGTAGACAAAAGGCAGCCCAAGATTAGCAGCACACTAACACAACTTCTCCTTCACATATGATCTGTTTCCAAAGTGTGTCCCCACCAGTGCCCAGTCTTTTAGATCTAACCAGTACAACACAATGCTCACCTCAAACCTTCTCTCGAAGTTCTGAAACTCAAGCATTCTTACTTGAAATCCATCTGCCAATGCTCCACCTGAGAGAAGGAAAGCACAGAACAACCACTTCAGTTTTGCAAAAGCAGTCAGGTGTTGGACATCAAGAAATGCTCCTGCTTTACACTGAAGCCAATGCAAAAGTGCTGTTAAGTCACCTCTTTGATTGCTTTATTATTAATTTGGACCCAATTTTATTCATTCTTTGGAATAAGATATTCTCCGTTTTCTTCAAGTAAATGCAAAATTTCTCTTAGCTTTCCTTACCTCCCTCTGGCATCCCTTGAGCCTTCTGAATCCTGGCATTCAGCACTTCCTTTGCAGACACAAAGAAAATGCGATCCCCTGCCTGGGCTCGATCCACCACCCCCAGCTCATCCACCAGGAAGCTGGTACAGCGCTCCATGTGCTGCCGGCGCACCTGAGGGCCAAACAGGACAAACCACACAGCCAGTTAAATCTACTTCATCCACCCCTTAAAGGTTAGGCCAAGCACCCACATGCCCTCTGCTGGTCTAAGCTGCCAACATAAAAGAGCAAGGAAAAAAACCTTTCCTATTTTATGGAATTTTCCAGAGGTTATCTAAGTGATTTAACTTCAAAAGGCCCCTGTGAGAGTTGTGCTCAGAAATTTCAAGAGTCATGTCCTGCTCATTAGTCTGTGCTCCCCCTAGTCTCCACACTAAGGGGATAAAAATCCAAACTGTAAAACAATCACACACAACACTGATTGTACCTGCAAAGACCAGAGTCAAAAGACTCCATAATATCCATGAAAAGAGAAGAAGTTTAAACACATCACAAACCTCTTCCATGTATTCTGGTTCAGAGGCAGATGCATCCCAGCGGTTATTTAAAATAAATATATTGGGCCGAGACAGACGTTCATTCACCTTGTGAAAGAACTGCTTCTCCTAAGGAAAATGAAACAAAACCTCTTCAGATTAATATGTCAAGTATTTTTAACCCTTAGCCAAATTCCCTGAAGTGGACTTGCACATACAGTTTGCATCAACGTTGATTCAGAATTTGCCACCAGGACAAACACGTCAGCATCGAGACAGAATTTGTCAATCCAGCTGTCCAGCTCTGTGGTTACATCAATGCCAGGGCTAGCAACAAAGAGAAATGAGACATTACTGTGCTATGGAAACAGCAAAAACAGAATTACAAAAGTTAGTAAGAGATGTGTTTCAGCTTTTCAGGGCATTAATTTCCAATGTCTGAGCTACACTGTCCTGAGGTGACAAGAGTACAGATTCAAAGGAAGTACTGACAAGGAAATCTGCCTGCTAACTGCAGCAAAGGACTTTGGTCACTGTCACAGATTAGAACAGGGTCAAGCCCTTTGATGTTTGTTAAATAGGTATTTGAAAACATTTCCGTAATTAGTCTGTGATAAGCAGGAAAGGAAAGAAAACTATTTCTCACCTGTCCATCAGCACCAGGTCGTCCTTTAAGAGAGAACATTTGGAATTGGGCCACATTACACTGACCAGGCTGCCAGCATTCAGATGTTCATCCTGATGAAGGGCATGAGCCAGCTGGTTTACTGTCTATGAAAAGATGGAAATAACATTTCCTGTGTGCCAAGGCCCACTAACACAATTCTTTCCCCTTCAGAGCTATGCACTGACAATTTAAGACAAAACCCAGCTCCAAATTACTTTCTCCCAGGGAGGTTTTCCATATAAAACCTTTTTGAGTGTCCCAGTCAAAAGACAACCACTAATGAGAGTTTATGAGAGATATTTCTGTCAGGAAAAGCTACTGAGGAATTATCAGGAAGTCTGTGATTCTGTCAGTCACACAGAGATCAGAACTTCCTGAGTCATTGTTCCCTGCTGTCACCAACAAATACAACACACCATCTTTTTCATAAAATGAACAAGTTCCATCCTGTGACTTGCTTCATTTCTCCCTTCCTACATCTAAAAAAGACTCATTCTTCATCTCTATTCCTTTAATGATTAAAATCCTTAATTGTGAAATTTGTTCACAGCACTTTAATTTTCTTGTTCCTTCCCTTTTCTGAAGAGTCTTTATGCTTAAGGAAATTGTACCTTAACACTCTTCTTTTCCTCTGAGCCTTCAGTCAGCAGGAAAGCATCATGTCCATCTGTCCCTTCTACACGCAGGAAGCAATTAGTGGTGTGCCCAATTCCTGAAGGAAGGACCTTGTCCCACAACATGGCATTTATCACAGTGCTCTTCCCATTGCTTGTCCTGCAGTCAGATTAAGAATGGTGTAGCAGGGTTCTGAGAGCCAGATTTTACAGAAAGCAAGTTCTCTTTAGCCAAGCTGTACCAGAGCCATTAACAACTCAGGTGCCAGAGGCAACCTGCAAAAAGACTTTGCTAGTCTCTTATCGTAAGAATTCTTCAAATTGAAGAATTGCATGATATAATATTTCTTTTCAATTTACAAAGCATTAGTGCCTGGGATATGCACGTTACAAGCAGAAGCTAAAGCACTAGTGTTTCTATAAATATTCTCTACTGGCTGCAATCCTGAAATGCTTCACTGAGTGGGGAGCGTAGGCAACACACACCCACGTGACTCACCTCCCAAAAAAAGCAACTTTCATGTGTCGTCTTGCCAACACTTCACTAATACCACTGACTTTTGACAGGTAGCCTTTGACTTCCAGTACCTGCTCTTCTGTGGTGACAGGATCAAGCTCTCCATTCTTGTGTGTTTCTAAAATCAAAACAGATCATGTCTCTGAATTGCAGGAGCCATCTGGGTCAGTTCTGGATGACACCCCTCTCTGTGATGGTAACATGCAGAACTGAACATTTATCTGTCCCACAGCCTGGGTGGGTGATCTCGACACAGGCAATGACACCCTGAGGCAATTCTGCAACAGCATTTATCAGCTGGTCCCTTTTGTGTATCTAAAAACCATCCCTGTCCTTGAGACTGCCTTAAACAGAACAGCCCACACTGCAAACACTCCAGCACCCTTAAAGAAAAAAATCTGTCTGTGCCTTAAGCTGTTAAAGCCAATTACTGGCATATGTTACATGTCACTAACAGTGATGTGTCCAGCCAAGAACACTGAAAGGATTATAGACAAAAAAACCCTAAAGGGGTTGTGTAATTAATTAAAAATCTCCCAAACAACATAAAAATCATACATAGCTCCCTAACTAGCTCAGTTTCCTAACGTGCATGAAATGCTCATCTTCAAAATATGAAGCTGAACACCTGAACAAATTCAACAAAATCATTTTCTGTTTTTCTTATAAACATGAATACATAAACAGACACACATGTATAAATAAGCACAGGTCTAGCAGCGCTATTGCACTGAATGAGGAGGTTTGGTGTGTCTGTTTTGGAGAATTGTTTGTGGGCAAAGGACTGTCACACACCCCTAGTTCCAGAACTGAGCTTACCTTCCAGGAACGAGGAGCTCTCGTTGATGTAAGCAGCCAGCTGTTCAAAGATACCATTGATTTTCTTCTTTGCAGTGACAAAATGTTTAAGTGGAGAAGCATTTACCTCAGCCATGTGTCTTTTATCCTTCTTCACTGCAACTATTGAGTTGGAACGAGTGAACAACAGGGACATTGCGCTGCAGGGAAAAATCCAGTAAAGAACAGTGTCACCAAGTGCCAACAGCTATCCAAGGGTGTGTAGTGATAGGATAAGGGGGAACGGCTTCACACAGACAGAGGGCAGGGTTAGATGGGATATTGGGAAGAAATTCTTCCTTGTGAGGGTGGAGATGCCCTGGCAAAGGTTGCCCAGAGAAGCTGTGGCTGCCCCATCCCTGGGAGTGTCCAAGGCCAGGTTGGATGGAGCTTGGAGCAACCTGGGATAGTGGAACGTGTCCCCACCCACGGCAGGGAGGTAGAACTGGATAATCTTTAAGGTCCCTTCCAATCCAAACCATTCTGTGACCATGATTCCATGATCCAACTAAGCATCCTAACATGAACTAGATAAATACACATTTTAAAAACAATCTTCTTTTTTCCACAAAGAAATTGTTCCACTTTATACACATGAAAACTATCCATATATCAGAAATTAAAAAAACCTGCTTTTCCCTCTCTCTTCCAATAAACAGCCCCACAGTGATCACTCCTCCCCATCCTCCACTTACTTTCAGGATGAGTTACGTTTTCACCAGTCATGCATGGCCAGCTCAAGGCCCTCTTGAAGACAAAACGGCAGCAGTTTCCCTGCCTTCTCCCTCTCCCCGGCCGGACTCCGTCCCCTCCCCTCCGTCCCGCAGCTCCTTCAGCGACGCCGAGTCCAGCCGGTCTCCGACCCTGCGCCAGAGGGGCCGGGGATGAGGGACAGGAGCTCCGTGAGGGGCCGGGCTCTGCCCCCCATGTGCAGGGGATGCTCGGGGCTCTGCCCCTCTGCCATCCCAGTGTGCCTAAGGGACGCTCCAGGCTCTGCGCCCCTGCCATTCCAGTGTGCCTAAGGGATGCTCCGGACTATGCCCCCCTGCCATCCCAGTGTGCCTAAGGGATGCTTCGGGCTCTGCCCCACCGCCGTCGCCTTGCCCGGGGGATGCTCCGGGCTCTGCCCCCGCGGCACCCCCACGCCCGGATGATGCTCCGGGCTCTGTCCCCCCGCCATCCCCGTGCCCGGGAGATGCTCTGGGCAGACGCTCCGGCCTGACACCGCCGCCTCCCCCTCAGCCCTCACGGGGCGGGAAGCGCCTCCCTCGCGCCCCCTCAGGACCCTTTCCCGGCGGGTCCCACCCTCACCGCTGCCGCCCCCGTCTCTGCCTTTGTTCCCGTCCGTGCCGCTCGGGAGGCGACCTCCCCCCGAAGCACTGTCGCGGCCTGGAGCGGCTCTCCCCCGTCCCCTGGGCCGGGCACCGCCCGGGGCTCACCTTCACCGCCGCTCCCTCGCGGCCGCCATGTTCCGCCGCGCCGCCGTCACCGGGCGGGTCAGCGGCGCGCGCCGGGCGCGGGGCACGCCGGGAGCTGTAGTTCGGGGCCATCATGGCGGAGGCGGCCCCGGTCACACCCCCCCCCTCCACCTCAGGAACAGAACCGAACCCGCTGACACGGGAAAGGGTTTTTAATGCGAGTTTCCCCCGTACAGCTCGTTAAAACTCCGATCACCGAACCGGCACGAGGAAAGACGCAACAAAATAAGTGGAAAAAAAACCCCAACAAAACAAACAACAAACAAAAACCCAACTGCTGAATAAATACATAATACACATTTTTGGACATCTCAACGATTGGCGTATCAATCCCTTCGTTTGGTAACAGACAGCTCTGGCTTTCACCTAACAGGTTTTGTTACAGTTTTATTTCTCAAACGATCGCCCCGGCTGCATTTTTCTCCCCCAGGCACCTCTGAGTGTGTGGCCTCAAAATAGACCTAAAAAGCTCATGGAAAGCGGTGGGAAAAGCTCTATGTCACCTTCCTCAGGCACATTCCAATCGCAGGCAGTTCCCTGCCCGAACTTACACGTGTAAGGCTGTTGTGCCCACATTAATGTGGCCCGTCCCAGAGGAAGGGGCTCTGCCCCTCACAATCAGGCAGCAGAGGCTGCAGACACAGACAAGGAAGAGGAAGGTGATTTTTTTTTTCCCCTAAAGACAATCATGATGTGAATTTACTGCTTGTGAAACGCACTAGTCTGGCAGAGCCAGAGCATAACAGTGTGGGATAAGCAGAGCAGGGATCTCACAGGCACAGGCAGGAAAGGTTTCTCCCCTTCCCTCTCTAACTCTTGATAGATTTTTACACTTACTAGTTCATCACAATCTCTCAGCACTTCCCAATCACTCATTTCTATCAGCCTTGACCCCACTGGAGAACTGGCTGCAGTGGAGTGTTTTGGTTTGCAATCTTAAATAATAGAAACACTGAATAATTATTTCCTCTAAGAACCAGAGAACAGCTCTTTACACCTTATGTGAATGGGCCATCAAAGAAAATGATCAAAACAATCTCTGACAATTGGAATGAGGCCACCAAACACCACCAGGACCTCTGGGATGTTATCCAGAGATTGATCAGAGGTTTTGACAATCTTAACATGGTAAAGAACAGAGACAATTCCACAGTGAAGCCCTTCTGACTGATGTAGTTGTTCCCAGACTTCCCTTTCTTAGATCTGATCTTCACAGACTGAGATGGTCTGAATTTGTGTGGGTATCCCTGCTGCTCTTAGCTGCAGAAACAAAAGGTAGGGAGGCTGTCTTATCTTTTCAGTCTAATCCCAGAGGTAAAGCATCTTTAGAGGACCTTCCTTTAGCTGACCAGAAGCACCTATATTGCCACTGCTGCTGCTTTGAACTTTGTGATAGGCTTGCAAGGACTGAAAAGAGGTAAGGAATCAGATGATCTTCAGGCTCTTACTGCTGAGTTTCATCTGGTGTGACATTTAACTCTTATGACTTCTGGAGTCAGCTCCCTGATTGCTTTGTATTTGGAATAGTGTCCAGGAATTATTGTCTTACATCCAGTCCTGTATACACTGTGGATGAAAACAGGCTTCCAGCTTGTGACTTGCCTCCAAAAAGCTGGATTTCCAGTCCAGGAAAGCATTTTTTAAAGCCAACCATTCCGTTATAGAAGGTTCAAGTAAATGGCACTTCCAAGAAACAGCGGATGAGGAGCAGAATCAAAAATGAAGGCACAAAATCTCCTTTGGAATTCTACAGCAATATTCCTAGATATTACCTGTAGTATCAGAGAGGGAGATCTCCCAGTAGTGGAGTCTTAAAATACCATTAAAAATCAATATCCAAATACCTTTGAACAATGCCTTAGAAACTCTCAGCAGCATTCCCTCTTTCCACTCAGAGTCAGCAGTGAGCAGGGCCAGGGAAAGGTCCTTGCTGGGAAGCAATGCTCTAGGGGTCAAGAAAGGACACTGCGATATAACGAGTCCCTTTGGTGGTTGGGAGCCCTTCGTGGTAGTGGGTCAGGCGTCCCGGGTGCATGAGGGTCCATCCTTTCCGTGGAGCTCGGATGGAGCAGTTGTAGCGCAGGAACCTGCAGCCTCCTCCCTGATGGGAACACAAGAGACAAGTCAGCTTGGAAGAAGCACCTCAGGGAAAGGGCCTCTGACTTCTCCTGGCAGCCCTTCTGAAAATGTGAGAAGGTGCTTGGGGAATCCCTTGTGTTCTGATGCATTCAGAATTCTCCTTCCTACCCTAGCCCAGTCAAAAATTCCAATCCTTAGTGTGAAGAAGCCAGATGTGGATAAGGAAAGGGTTTTCAGCTGCCTGGACTGCTCCAGAGGCTGTGCTGCATTTCTGCCCCACTGGCACTCACCTCATAGTCTATCCCAACTCGGTTCAGGGCAATGTTGATGGTGAAGGTGGAGGCATCATGGTGGGGCATCAGGGACGGCTGCTCGTCAGGTTTGTAGCGAACCACAAAGGCCAGTTCAAACTGAGTCTGAGGAGAGAAGAACAAAGGGCACTGTTACAGGGCTATAGTGCTCCTTGGCTACTGAGCTGCAGAGCAGGGTGTAACACTGAAACTGCATTCCACTGCTAAGGGAGAAAGGCAGCGACCAGGCAGGAGAATGCCACTGGGAAATTGTGTATTTCCTAATGCTCATACTTATGTCACACTCCAGGGTCAGTCCCTCCACACTAGGAAAAAGTATGTGTATTCCTAGAGGATTCTTGCAGTCTTTGCACAAAGCTGCAATTGGAAGAGGCGACCAGAAGCTGACCAGTTTTGATGCTCAGGTGCACATACCTTGGTGTAGTATCCTGGGTACAGTTTCTCTGTGATGGGTGCAATATAGTCCAGAAGAAACTTATACCATTCTCTTTCAAAGCCAATTTGGTTCATGTGTATGTCAATAGTTGGGACGTTCTCATATCCTCCTTGTATTCTGCTGTCCTGAAATAGAATCAGAGAAATACCCATAAGGATGGGAATCTTGTTTCTGGTAACTACAAATAAATAGGATGTTTATTTATCACAATTTGCAGGATGGAAAACTCATTTCAGACAATAATTAAAACCTAAGGGAAACAATATTGCCATCATGAAGGCTGAACGTTGTATCTTCAGAGGACACTAAAGAGGACTCAAAAATTAATTCACATTTAAGAACAAAATTAGGGTGTTGTCTCCAGTTTCCTGGCTTAACTGTGGGATCTAATGCCTTCCCATAGGAGGCACAGCTGCCACCAAATATGCACAGATAAAAGCGGGACCCAGAACTCAAAGAGCTCCTGCTTTACTTACCGTGTTGTCACCTGTGGACCACTGGCCATAATGTTCCATTTCTTCCACCAGCTCATCACAGGCAGTGTCAGTGAATATGGGGAACCAATAAACATCTGGGCAGGGCTGAAGAAAGCAAACAGGTGAGAACAGCAGAAACAAGGACAGGTGCTTGAGGCAAAAGCAGTAAGGCTAAACTGAGTGCAGACTGAGTCAGTTCAAGTGGAAAGAAACTAAAATATTGAGGATAGACATTTGTCTTCTGATTTATGTGCCCCATTTCCACTTAAGAGATCTGGAGATGTACTTCTAGGAGAAGGATTTGGCTCTAAAAATACTTTCAAGGTCATGCTCCCTCTGCTGAACTGCTTCTTCCCGAGAATGACAATAGTGATGATACAAGCATTGTCCTGATGCTGATCTCCCATTGTGATGGATAAGAGTGATGTTTTCTTACCGTTTCTACCAATTTCCCCTTCAGAGCTGCTGTGTAGTTTTCATGGATGTACTTTTCTCTCCAGTCCTGCAGACAGAAGATAAGCAAACCAGTCATTTCTGTGGGGCCTGCTTAAAGAGGCAATGAAAGGACAGGCACTCATGCAGTATTCACAGGTTTTGAAGATTGAGATGCTATGAATCTCATAAACACCCTCTCTTTAAATTCTGTGACTGCCCTCCTCATCCCACCTGAGAGACATCATTATTACAAAGCCTGGACCTCCCGTACTGGTGAAGCAAATCATCAGATATTCCCATTCCACAGTGCTGTGCCTGCTGAGCATGCAGGTTGTCTCACCTCAGGATTGCTGAATATTTGCCAGAGGTCGTTGTGGAGGTGAGTTGTCTGGTAATTCTCCAGGGACAGGATGTGTCCGAACTGGTGCCGGTTTGTCAGGTACATAAAGACTCCCTGTAGGACAGAGGAAGACTGTCAAGACCTTGCATTTCTGTGAGCCACCATGAAATATAAGCACTGACAGTTCTCCAAGCTGTTAATTTACTCATTCTTCCTGCTGTGGCCCTTCAGTTAAATTTCCACCCTGGATATGAGGAGCTCTGAAAGGCTATAGCCAGAGACAGTAATTCTGTCTCTTGTCAGCCAGGGCTGGAGGCAGAGCAGAATAGCTGCTGTGAGATTAGGTTCTTCCTTCTTACCCTGTCATTTCCATTTAGAACAGGCCTGAATAGGCCCAAGAACAAAAATGTTATCCACATTTAGTGGTCCCTGGCTTCGTGTGGTTTCACAGCAGGACAGAAATCCCACACTGTTCCAAAGTCTGCCCAGTACTGACTAGTGCCAGTTCACCCTGTCCCCTGAATGCCTTGGAACTCCTTAATCTTGCACCCTCCACCTTGGCATGCAGCTCTCCCTGCCAGCCTCTCTCCTGGACTGACCCGATTCCTAACGTTGTGGCAGAAAGCCATGTCAGCATCCAGTTTGCTACTGTGGAAAAGATCTTCTTCAAGCTCTGAGCGCAGCACCTTGGCTTTAACCATGTAAACACTGCTGATGTAGGGAACGTTCCAAAGCCCCCTGAAACACAGGGAAAGCACAGTGAGACCTGAAATACCACTAAGACAAAAATTGCTGGACTTGACAGGATGGCAGCCAGACTTGGCCAAAAGAGCCAACTCAGAACTGTAGGGAGAAACCATACCAACAGGGATTGTCATTCCAGAAAAAAATTGCTTATATTGCTCAGAGCTTTTAAGCTGCACAAATGCTAGTCCACTGTGAAAGCAATTAATTGCTACTGTGTGCTTTTGCTGGGGACATAATTAATGGCTTGAATCTCTTCCCAGAGAGATCAACATATTTTTTCCAGTGATTTAAAGAAACTGAACTGGCCAAAAGTGCATAAGCTGATTTCCAGCATGTATTGCACATATAACGGCCTATAAAAAAAGGGTCCCCTCAAGAATATGAATGAATCAACAATTCTATTTTGTGAATATTCCATTCAAGGATCACATGGTATTTTATGAAGATTTATCTGAAAGAGATTAAACAGCACTGTACAGGATTGCAGGGGTCACACTAACATAATCCATAGGTGGGAAAACATGACATGAGTGAAATGAAGTGATTTCAGCAGAGTCAGGACTCTCAAATCCTTACTCTGATCATAAGAAATCTCATTGTCTCTGCTCAGGGGAGAACACAGAGCAGACACTTCCTTTCCTACACAAACAGACAGTTGTGTTCTCTGGTTCTTTGACAGCAGCCAGTTTGATGATCATGTGCTGCAGCAAGCTTTACATCTGAGGGATTATATCAGGGAAAAGCTCTTTGCATACTCACACCCTCCGCCTTTGAACAATATCCACATAATCTTCCGAGCGGGCATAGTATCCATCAGGGCTCAGAGCTCCCCAGAAGTTGGACCACAGCTTCTCATGCCGGCTCACCAGAGGGGCAATCACCAGCCTGGCAGCAGGAAAGGAAAAGGAATTGCAGGACGGGATGTTACCACAAGAAGAAAAGGAAAATATTTACAAACCACAGGACTGTAACAGCTATATCCTTCCTCACTTACAGAGTTGGTGTTTCATTAACTCTGTTGGAATAAAATCCCACATAAGAAAGGGCAAATATGGTCCCAATCTCCTCTCTAACTGCACCCTGCACCAGGTCTGTTAGACTCTGATTTGTTCTACTGACTATATAAAGACAAAAATGAGGATGATTTACATCCCCTGCTTAAAATCCAGGGACTATAACTACAATGTAAAAAAACCTCAACACCTAAGAGGTGTTTGTCTAACATTCCATCTCTGACACAGTTCTCCTGGTGCCTTACACATCTCAGTGATAAGAGTTCACAGCATTCCTTATGTGAGATGACCAGTAAGGATTGCTCAGACCAAAGAACTCACTTGTTCTGTTCGATCAGGATCCTCAGAGTCTCTGTGTTCTTCAGAACTACCTCAGCATCCAGACTGAAGTAATAGTCACAGTCAGGATCATTCCTGCACAAATCCCTACAGCCAGAGAAGAGAAAAGTCACACTAAAATCCTCTTAAAACAGAGCAAGACAAGGGACAGAACACAGGAATTCCTTCACCTTGTAGTCTAAAGGTGTTCTGGGTGTTCAGAAAAGTTCAATTTAATGTAACAACCCAGGGGACCAGCATAGCACAAGCACATCAGATTCAGTATCCAGCAGCAGACAGACACACAGCCAAAATCACATTTACCAAACTGTTTCCTCAGCACAAACTGGAGAGGTTCCCATTTACAGTTGGCCCAAATCCACACCAGAGCTCAAACAGCTCCTGGTCACAGACAGGAAAATACTTTTCCACTAGCTCTTAGTTTTACTACTACACTCCTCCTCTCCAGATATATAGGTGCATATTGTTTGTGATCTATGGCTGGGCATGTAGATGACAGTGGGAGGTTCAAGATTATCCTTCTGCCAGAGCAAAGGACCAGTGAGAACTTAGTTTCTGAAAGTGGAGAAATAAAGCTGGTATCAAAGTTGATTTTTTTTCCCAATATGTAAGGGCATGGGAGTTAATGCTAGAAAAACTGAAAGAAAAGGGGGACTGAAAAAAGGAAAGCAATCACTTGACAGGGATGATCCTCAGAAAAAAACCAAATGTCTTAGTTTGGACAGGGGCTGACTCTGCCAGCCATCACATGTGGCCTCTTCACTTACATGCCCAAGTTACGTGCCTCAGCGTTCTCCACCTCATCCTCTGGCCCCATCACCTTGACAGAGAGATATTCTTTGCCATGCTCTTCTACAAAAGAGTCCACCTCCATCAAGTGATGTTCCTCCTATGCCAAAAATAAGGAAAAACGGGTAAGATAGGTTCATCCCAGGCCACTCAGCCTCCTGTTCTTGAAAATGCCAAACCAGATGGGCAACAGCTCTTCTCACTTCCATATCTTTACAGCTGGATGGAGCTATCTTATAGGTGCCATTGCAGATAACTACTGGGTTTACAGAGGCTGGAATTATAGAATCATAGAATCAGCCAAGTTGGAAGGGACCTCTGAGCTCATCAAGTCCAACCCTTGATCCACTACCACCGTGGTTACTAGACCATGGCACTAAGTCTAGCCCAAGGCTGCAAAGGTGCCCAGAGTACAGGGAAGGTGTACATTTTCCCTACATTTGCTAAGACCATCACAGGCCATCTTCACTTACATTGTTGTGAATGAAGAGCTGGATTCGTTGCTTCGGGTAATGGAGGTTACGAAGACGCAAGAAAAACTGGGAGAGGAATGGGGTGGGCTGCTCGATGAAAATGCCAATCAGGATCATTGGCAATGCCTCATCCTGCATTCAGAGAGGAGAGGAGAGAAGCGGTGACTGGAGCTCCACATCAGATCCCATTTTAAGACTTGTCTTTAAAGCTTTGAGCAGACATATCAAGCCTTACCTTAAACCCTGTGAGGCTTCGCAGACCTTCATCACACACAGTGCAGCCAGTCTCAAATGTCCATACTTGAGGAATGTAGTTTCCCAGGTAGTTCAGCTGCAGCTGCAAAAGGCAATTTGCAATATTTTGCATTACAGGGCAGGGGAGTTTCTTTGTGTGCAACCCCACTGCAAGATCACATTTCAACTCCATTTACCTTCTCCGGGAACTAAAGAATCTGAAGCACCACAGCCTGAGGGTCCATTCACATGTGGGTCTTTGAACCAGACCTGCCATGGACCTGGACCACTTATTATTTCTCAAATACAAATGGACACAGGGAAAGTCAATAAATGTGAAGACAGTAACCAGATCCATCAAGCCTAAAGGGTCACTTTGCAACAAACACAAACCAAATCTTTCTCTCAAGAGGTCCACTTACCTTGGTGGGTCCATTTCCATGAATCACCACAGGCAGAGTGTCATATAACAAGTTTCTTGCTCTCACTCGTGAGTTTTCAAACTTCATAACTATCTCATCTGGAAATGACATTGCCAACATGTTAATGCTTTTATTGATAATTAGCAGCACAATCCCTCATTTCTACTGAGAAACTGCTGAAAGATGTAAGCATGGATATGGATAACTGTGCACAGGCAGTTTAAGGGCTACAGACCATAACTAGAAAGAAGAAAAAAGTGTTCAGAGTGATCCTGTGAGGTAACAGGATGGCTGGGAAACTGGACAATGATGCATCTTTGCATTACAATCAGTGAGTGCTCCCAGGCCCCCCGTGGCTGCTTCTCACCTCCCCTGGCATTCCAGCAGGGTTCTGAAGTGGAAAGACAGGCAAGCCCTGGGCAGGGCTGTGTGTTATTACTTGCACTGGAAGTCCCTCCCAGTTTCAATCCCCAAGGCTAATGCAATTCGACATGCCTGGAGATCAAAGTGGCAAGGAGGTGTTAGATGAAAAACCTGACCTGCATTCCCTCAAGTGGAGAAGGAATTGCAGTGAGAACCTAGTTGGTCGCAGTGGAATTCCAAACAAATCCCAGAACTCTGGCAGAGGCTTTTACTGAAGCTTATTCTGCAGGGACAGGCATTTCTGAAATACAATCCCTTCAGCCACAACTTTATTTCTGGTGTCAATTTGCAGTTTCATTCCAAGGAGAAATGACCTTCCCTCTCCCATCTCACCTAATGCTCCGTCGAGGTTTTGGAAGATCCGGCTTCTTTGGTCTAGACTGATGTTGATACTTTCCTTTTAAAAGAATGAGATAAATAACCTTAATTAGAACACAGGGGGGCATCCATTCTTTCCTTGCTGAGTGAAGATATATCCCATTCCTATAATCATTTGCAAACTCTCCAAGCCCTGAAATCTAAAACGCTCCCAGATAATCATCATTTTCACTAGAATCTGGGACAATTCACCATTTTCTAAAACAATTTGAATATATTCTATTAGGCAAAAACTATGCAAAAAAAAAAGAAGACACTTTAAAGCTGCTGTGGGTATATCAATAAATCTCCAGCATATGAATGAAGTGCACCTGCACACAGCTATATAAACCCCACAGATAACACAGGGGAATGCCAAGATAGCAAAACCATCTGCTGTGGAGAGTTTCTTGCCATCTATCCATAAGGCAAGTGTTACCCAAGCATTGCCTCAGGTACCAGAGCACAGTAGGGTGCAAGGCCAGCTTGTGCAATCTTTGTTTTTATCTCCTGCTGCAAGTCACACTCTGACTGGGTCAGACTAAAATGCAGCTGTGATTTAACAGAGTTCCATGTCCCTGCTGGCATCCATTAAGAGCCATTACTGGGAAGGACAGCAGGGTGCTAACATCCACTGTCTGAGTGCCAAGGCAGGGGAATTACTCAGCCCTTGCAGGGCATAGGGCCAGAACTGCAGATGAGAACATTAAAGGAACTGTTCCTGTTAAATTATCACAGGCCATACTTGGATTTAGGGAACTAAAAAAGTCCAGCTGCTCTGAATTTTCTACCAGCCCTGCTGGTAAAAAACTGCAACTCTTTCTCTAGTCAGTGTGAAAGCAGTTCCCCAATACAAATGTTTCCTCCTGTTTGTAAATTGCTGATACAGTTTGGGTTCTTAGTTCCTGTGCATTTGTGGTGTCTCAGGGACACACTGGCCTGTGTAATGCACAACTGGGCAGGGACAGCAGACCCAGAATGACCCATGGGCTGGATGCTTCAGCCACTGCATCACTCGGTGCTGGAACAGCAGTGCTGCTTCTAGGGTCCATTCCAGGCTTCTGCAGGATGTCACATGGCATTTACCTATAATGTACTTCAGTGCTAGGTTGGACATCTCTAAGTCAGCACTGCACTCAGGAATTTCACATCCCCTGGGAGGAGGCTGGTATGAGCTTCCAGTCATGGAAATTTCAAGTAATCTCTTTTCCCATTCATATTTTAAGCTTAAAGATAAAAACTGCTAATAACAGAACATGGGGATACTGGCTAGAATGCAAATTTTCAGGCTCTCAAAATCTATATACACCTACTCTTTTTTCTGGATCCAAGAAGATTTTTGTATAGAAGAGCTGGTCACTGTCATCATCCTCTCCCTTCCACTCCTCCACAAGCTTCTTCAGGTTTGGAGCATAACCTATGAAGCCTGTGGGAATAAGTATGAAGAGGCCTTTCATCCCAGATGACCAAAAAGTGGAGTAACTCCTGCATACCTGTACTCTCACTTCTCTCACATGAATTCTCACTACACCCTGTGTTGCAGCAGAGATACACCAGCTTTTAGTTTGTTCACCACTTCTCCCAAGGGCCAAATAGGAGAAGAAAGCTGAAAGAGGTTCTCAGCTGAAAGCAAGCTCTGTGTCTCACCTCCAGAACCCAGGAAGCGCTTTCCATCTCGCACCTGAGGATACTTGGCTTCCAACTTTCTGTCAGGGTAGATGTAGTTCTCTGCTGAGAAAACCACCTTGCTCTTGGCTTGTTTGAACTTCTTCAGCAGTTCCGTGGGGCCCGAAGCAAAGAGCACATCATAGCTAGAGAAAGAGATAGACAAAAAGGGACAAAAAGGAATGGAGACAGAAAAACATGTCAGTGAGAAATGTTTCTAGAAACAGCTAATTCTTTGGGAATCCCTTTCTTTTAGTTCTGCTTCACAGTATTACATTTTTTTGTGAAGTAACTATAGCTAATTAAAGTGGAGTCTTATTCATATGCTGGGCATATGAAAAGACACTGAGAGTCCAAACTGTCCTTTTTCCTCTTCACTTTTCTCTGGGAGACCAGTTTTTGGCTCTCAGGATTGTGCTGCAGCCTACCTCACCTTATAAAACAAATAATTCTGGTAAGAAAGGCCTGCCTAGTTCCAGAGGAATTGTCTGCTCATTCTCTGCAGATACAGGCAGCCAAATTCCACCATGGCAGAATCAGGTACAACACTATCAGGCAAGAGTTGGAACCAGCCTATCCTGATGAGACCTTCCCAAGTGCCACAGATGCAGCTCTAAGTGATTCTCAGGCAACTACAGAGAAATCAGGGGGAAAAAAACCCAGAGGTCTAGACACACTTTTCAAAAGCAATCTACTTCACAGTTCACTTCCCGTCCAAACAGCCTCATGATTCAGACCATGGCAAGTTCTTTCCAACCATTACCTGTCTACAAAAAGGATGATCAGGTCCTCCTTATCCCCAAACTGCTTCAGAGCTGCTTTCAGGAGACGGACCTTCTGCCCACCTCCAGCTGGATTCTGGTCATCTCCACCCTGCCACTCCTCATCCAGCCCCAGCACCTGCACAACAACAGGCACAGGGTCACCTCAACAGGGCAATGCTCACAGGAAAGGACCAGGACCCACAACCTGACCAGTCCTGATAATTGTGCAAATCACAGCAAAAATAACAGCCCCAGGACAAACGGACTATTTACATATATATATATATATATATAAAAACACACATAGATATATATCAGCCTTTGATCCACTCTCTGGGCTGGCCAGGCAGAGTAACACGTAGCACAGTAACAAAGCACTCTGAGCCACAGGGACAGGAGCACATTCTGTACCGTGTGTTTTGGCAGAATAATGGAAAAGTGCCATGAGGCTCCCTTGAGCAGGAGTTATGGATCTCATCCCAAGCCAGCACTCAGGATGGAATAACAGACTGCTGCAGAATGTGCCCCAGTCACAGTGTTTTTCAGCCAGTTCAGTAGGTGTGTCCTCTCTTGAGCTTTTATTTAATCACTTTATGGCCAGGCCTGATCCATTCCACAGTTCAAAATTCCCTTTGACCAACCACCTCGACATCACCTGGACTTTGTAGTTGAAGAACTGGGCTGATCTTCTGAAGCGTTGGAACCCCTCAGTCTGCTTGGTGGCAACAGTCAGAACCAGCAGGTTTTCTGCACAAGGGGGAAAGCACATGAGACACATTCAGCTTGTGTTGTTTCCACAACCAGCTGTTTCACACCTAACTTGATCCTGGGTATAAAACAAGAGATTATGGAAAGATACAATTTCACTGCCTGAGTCAAGAGCTAGAAAAAGAAAATAAAAAGTAGTAGTAAGTGGTTTTTTGCCCTGCTAGTGAAAGCTACAATTCTCTTCTCTCACACAGAGTTTGAAGGAAATTAAAGATGAAGGTAAAAAATAGAACTACTACAAAATGTCCATTTGGAAGTCATCCATTTAGTGCAGTATTGGTTTCCTGTTCCCCACAGAGCTGCTTTTTTGTCACTCAGCATTGACTGGGTGTAGGGAAAACCAAAATTAGTCCTGAATGTTATTATTCCCTCTATATGGCTGCTCCTATTTTCTACTGCATTCCTGAGGTGTTTTCCAGAGTTTTTCATACATATTCAATGTGAATTTAATTGTGCTGTAACTTTCATTTGCGTTCTCCTCCCAAACTTGCTTTTCATTTCCAGTTCCTTAAAAATGACAAAGTGAAATCCCAAAGTTCTCTTTCAGAAGTTTCTCTGTGGTACCACTGGAATATGATTTTTATGGGGAAGTTCTGGTTTCCTCATTGCAATGATAAAAATGCTATGCTTCACCCTAACAGTTTTGCTGAAGTAGGAATTTGTATAGGCTCTGGCAACAGTGCTTCAATGCAAATCCTGGCCATCCGATTTAAACATCAAAAAATACCAGGAAAAACTAAAAGCACATTTTCTTGGCCTCAGCAGGCTCTTTTTGGAACAATGATTTTTTTTCAATGGATGTACCAGATGTATCTTCCTAATGTACCCAATCTGATATTCTGTCTGGCCTTAGAGAGGAAGGATCTAGGAGCTGGAGTTATAGATGGACCTGGGAAAGGCAGCAAAAGTGAAAAATAAGTGTTAAGACTCCACGTTAAGAAGAAAGAGGATATTCCCCAAATCCTTTACCTGCATCAGAATAAAAAGAGAGGAGGTTGAGAACAGTCAATAGGTCAGCTCTAATTCTATTTTGTTAGGCATGCTCATAAAGGAAGTGATAAATAAAAGAACAGGAATCCTGCATTGGTGCAGATTTAAAGGCACATTTTCAGACACATGAAGTGCATTCCTAATTCAGCTCCTCCAGCACGCTCCAGTCCCTGTCAGAGGGTGCAAACAAATGAGTAAAATATGTATGTCCCCAGGGAATATGTTAAAGCCATTACAGTTTCTAGCCATGCAGAAAGCCATGGCAGCTTTATGAGAGCTCTGAGCTCATGGTTTCTGGGAAGGTGAGGATCATACTGCCAAGGAAAAGGGGGGAAAACATGGGCTTGCCAGGCAGGAATGTCAAGGCAAACCTTAAATTCTAGTACCTGAGGGGAGAAAGCATATGATAATGATAAAAGAAGGAAAGACAGGACTCTGACTGCTATGCAATTATTTCAGCCCCAAATCTCAGGCATCTCACATTAAATAAATCACTAATTCATTTTCAGGCCGCCACCCCAAGAAAGCCACACACTGTTTATGATCTGACTGCCAGAAGTTTGCTGGACATGACTAAAGGCTGCACAGATGCACAGGAAGTGGTGTCCTATTTCCAAGGCAGAAAAGGTCCCTCCGCGCAGTTTGTGAACTCAGAGGAGCACTAAAAGCCAGCACAGACAATTATCATCCCCAGCAGAATTCCAGGTTACAGATTCCCTTCTCATTCCTGGTCCGTGGGGTAGGACTCCGAGAGACACTAAGCTCAGTCTCTGTTCTGAGAACTCTGTAGTAGCGAGAGCTTTCCATCCCCAGAGACATTCCTTCAGCCCAGCACTGGAAGCTTGTGCTGAGCTGTGCTGCCTCCACTCCTTCTCCTTTAACCCTTTTTTATCTTTCCCAAAGATTTTGCTGAACACTGGTGCAGCTGATGGGTACTTCCAGGGACAGAACAGTAAAGCCTTTTACTTTCAGTATCACATGCAGGCTTTTTAAAACATCCTGAACCAGAGTGATACTTCCCAATTTCCCATGTCACAGTCACTTTCCATATGTAGAAATGGCAGCCTGTTGAGCTAAGCTGGGCCTCCTGGGCCCAAAGGCTCCCTGGGCCATGCTGACAACTAAAAATCATGTAAATACATTTAATAATGGGATGGATGCAACATATAAACACAGGGTGGTTAAAGAAGCAAGCACTGGATTAGGAACCAGGGGAGTTGCACTCTACTGCCAGCTCTGCTATGCAACAAGGAGCCAATCCAGCTCTCCCTCTGTTTTTCCATATGTGGAAAAATAATAGAAGATATTTACCACTTTTGTGAGGGTTTTAGAGCTCTGTAGATGAAAAGTATCCCGTAGGGACAAAGCATTAGAATAGGAACTCTGATGTCAAGATCACAGTGAAAAGGTTGTGTAAAGTTCTCAGCTTTTATAAAGATTAAAAATCAGTCATGAGTTCAGTAACAAAACAATAAATTTAAAGTTATTTACTTCAGCCCTGAGTTGACAGGGAAAGCACAGCTGCAGCTGCATTTTAGGACAAGGAATGAATTTATCCCTAGGCTGTGCTTTGGGAAATCCTACTGTGCCACTTCCTGTTAAGATGGTGTCCAAGAAAACACCATTAATATGGAGATCAAATAGAAAAAAATCAGTGCACAATTTAATAGTGGATAATATAATCTCTGTATTAAATTTACTTTACAGAAGTATTTTTTAAAGATTCAATTAACTATTAATAACTATGCTTAGAGCTCTTGCAGAGATCTAAAAGAACATCCAAGAGAGCAGGCAGATATCATCACTCTCACGTTACTCTGGGGAAGCTGAGGCACAACAAAGGTGAGGCATTTTTTTTTTTGAGCCACACCAGAAGTGATGAGTTCAGAAAGCAGTTAATTCTAAATCCCTCTTCCTAACCAACATGCCTCATTCTCTTTCCCAGTTTTATCTCTAGTGCACTCTAAAACCTTACCAAAACCATGGAAGATTTGGGATGTGTAAGGAAGGCAGGATAGCACAGAGAGATTCTTTGTTTCAGTGATGCCACTATAGCTAAAGAACTCCCAACACTCCCATGGATACATGCTAACTGTATTAAGTAATAGATATATAGTAAAGGTAATTATACCAGAATCACACTGTGAAGGGAAATATTCTAGGTAACAAGATTAAATCTCCTCCTAATTGTCACTTCTCTAATGAAGACAGAGATAATTATCCCAACTTCTTGGCAGAGTGACAGTGCGTGAAGCCCTTTGTCAGTGCTGCTGACACTCTGTAGCTGCCCTAATCCTCTGCCCTTCTACCAACTACTCCAGAGTTTCTACCAACTGATGTTATTTTAGGAGCATCCCGGATCTTGAGTCACAGCGTGGACAGTCAGGGGTCAAAAGCTCTCCCGTTACCTTGTTCTTGAACCGTCTAAGTTCACAAGCAGGGAGAGCTGACCCAGGCGGGATGCAACCCACGGGACTGAGAGACCTTTGCCGGGATGAACTGGTGTGCAAGGCTGTCTCCCATGGCCACGAGCTGCCTCGGGACCCGGCGGGAGGCTCGAGGTGCCGCTCAGGGGCTCAGCCTGGGCTGCGACAGCGGGACAGCGGCAGCACTGCGGGGCTGTGCCCGTCCCTCAGCCCTGCCGCCGGTCCCCCCCCGCCCCCGGAGCCCCCCTTACCTTCCTGCGGCGAGGCACGGCCGCCCCCCGCCCCGAGCAGCGCCAGCACCGCCCAGGGCAGCAGCACCGCCGGGAGAACCATGGAAGCGACTTTCCCGCCCGGACCCCGCGCCGGGAGCCCCCACGGAGCGCGGGCGATGCCTGCGGGACGGAGCGGGCGGCTCTGGGAGGCTCCGGGGCTGCCGGAGCTGTGCCACGCACCAGACCCGCCCGGCGGGGACGGGCGGAGGAAGCGGGAGGAGGCGGCTCCTCCTCCCGGGCCGCCCCGGCCCCCGCAAGAGGCGGGCGGGCGGCTGGGGCCGGGCTGGGAGCGGGGGAGGGAGCGCTGGGGCCGGGTGGGAAGAGAGGGAGCACCGGGATGCGGAGCTCGGGGGCTTGATCCCGCAGCTCCGGGGCTTTACCCGGGCAGCGTGCGGGGTACCCCGGCCGTGGGACGCCGGGGAAGAAACAGGCACCGAGCAAACGCGTAGGAGGAGAGGGGGTCACTCTGTGAGCAGCTTCAGTTGGTGCTGGGCTGCAGCTGGGCTGACATGGGCATTTATGTAGCAAAAGCAAACCAGGGGTGGATTGTAACGTTATGCACAGCTCTGGAAACTGGAAGCCTTATTAAATATCATCTTCCCACCTTCTTCCCACCTGTTGCCTCCCATATTTCCTTGGTGAACACAGGACCTGCAGTGGTTTTGTTCCCTACACTGACTGGTTTTCTCTGGCCGTGTACAGGTCTTTAAGTCTTACATTTATCTTTGTGGCCTTGTGCTGGGTTTTCGTGCTCTATGACTTATCTAGGCATCTTTTTCTAGTTCATTCTGCCAATATTTGATAACAGGGAAATAATCCCATCTTATAAAATTACACTTTTTTTTAAAAAAAAATTTGCTTTAGGGTCACTTTTACACTGCAGTGAGTGTAAGGTTTTGATGTAGGGAAACTCTTTAGAACCTGAGGATCTACCACTGACACAGACCTTACATGAGGCTGTCAGCAAACCAGCTCTTTAAATCAACAGAAATCACAGATTATCACAGGATTTGGATTTTCAAAACAAAACCAAGAAGGTATGTTTTTAGAGGAGAAAAAATAAAGCACACTAGAAAGGCCAGACTGTAGCTAATGAATATTCTCTGTGCTTCATAACAGCATCATCCCAAAGAACTCCCATTACAATTTGTTCACTGGGAATATTCTTGGGTATGTTCAAAGCACTTTTCCTTCCATTCCCTTTCCCTGAAGTAGTAATTCCCTCATAATTACCAGGAAAAGAGAACAGGCCTCATGCTCAAGTGATGTACTACAGGCAACAACCCAAGGAAATATTAGTTCTCTCTAAAACAGTGATTTCAGGAAACTTCCTTTTGCAAAGCTGCCAGTTTCCCTAAATAAATTTTTTTTAAAAAATAATTAAAAAAAAAAGAAAAGAAAAAAACCCCAGACTCTCACTTCAGATTTCTTCAGTATTTTGCAGGCCCTGATAAATCTGTAGCAGCTTCAACACTTTAAGCCAGGAGCCACAGCAAAGATGCTCAGCACTTTCCCTTCAGACCTCAGACTGAGAGCTGGGACTCAACACGGGTTTTTAAAATTGCAAGTTTCTCATATTGAAGAAGTTAAATCTCTCCAGTCTGAAACGAAAGCGGTTTTGCACACTGAAAATCATGAATGCCTCATTGTTTGTGCTGCTGTACCCAGCCTGTCGCTGTGTGACAGCTCTGTTTGCATTCTGCAACTCTGCCAGCCCAGCGAGCACGTTTCATTTCCCCCCTCTGTGTTTGCACTGCTCTGTGCTCTCTGGCTGCAGTCGGTGCCTGTCTTTTTAAACAGAGCCAGCTGCCAGTGCAGATGTTCCATGAGTACGTGCAACACGTGCTCCAGGCGGAGCAGCAACTTCCTAAAAACTGGAAGGCTCGGAGCTCTGTTTTTTGTGCAGCCTCAAAACACTCCGGGGCTTCTGAGGCAGCACCAGCCCCACCGAAACCTGCAGGGGATGGGGTCTCACCCACCCTTTTGGGATTCCAGTGCCCCTTCCAAAATCAAACAGGATTTTGCAGGAATATTCATTTGCATTCATTCAAATATTCATTTGCAGGAATAAATGAAGAAAGTGTCTCCTCCTTTTCCTTCACTGAGCTGGATCACTGGCTCAACCTGGTCGAGAATTTTAAGTCTGTGTTTGCCTGACTTGCTCGAAACTGTGTGTCTTCTTCTGTCTCCGGAGCGCTGCGCGGGATACAAAGCTTTCCTGTGCACATCTCAGTCACATCACAAAGTTTGTTCCTCTATTTACTACAGGGTGTGATAGAACATGACTCGCTTTCCCGCACAGTCTCTGCCGTGGTAACGGCAGTGAATGACACTGGAATTACGGAAATCCCCCCCAGGCCTTTTCCATCGGTGCAGTGACCCGGGCGGAGACACAGAACACAGAACATCAGCCCTGGGCTGGAGCTGCCCGAGGACACCCGCGGATATCGCACCGGGAGCGGGGCAGGGGGGGAAACCCGGGACTGGGGGATACCCGGAGCCGGGAAGGGTTCCCGGTGCCGGGGCTCCAGGAGCCGGCGGGGCTGAAAGACAGGGTGCTGGGGGGGGGCTGGAGACAGGGCGGTCAGAGCCAAATAGTCCCAGTCCCGGGGGACTCCCGGAGCCAGGTGGGTCGGAACCCGGGGGGGGGTCCCGGAACTGAGTTAGTCGGAGCCGGGCGGGTCGGCAGCCGGCGGGGTCGGGAGCTGAGAGAGGTCCCGGAGCCGGGAGGGCTCAGGCCGGGGGGGTCCCGGGGCCGGGCCGAGTCTCTCTCCCCTCCCCGCCCGCCCCGAGGGGGCGGCGCGCGCGGCCGTCGCAAAGCGCCGCAAAAGCGCCGCCGAGCGCGGCGGCGATGGCGGCCTAGGGCCGGAGCGGCGGGGCCGGCGCTCCCCGCCGGGGCTCCCCATGTGGCTGCAGCAGCGCCTCAAGGGGCTGCCGGGGCTGCTGTCCAGCAGCTGGGCGCGGCGCCTGCTGCTGCTGGTGGTGGTGCTGCTGGTCGCCTACTGGTACCTGCTGGCGGGGCGGGCGCGGGGCTCGGGGCGCGGGGCCGAGCCGAGCGGGGCGGCCGCGCTGTGCCTGCAGGCGGCCGCGGGCGCCTGGCGGGCGCAGACCCAGCGCGGGGATGCGCTGCCGCTGCCCGAGGACGCGGC
>NW_020897862.1:1532459-1658982 GCF_003984885.1 Neopelma chrysocephalum
GCTGGATGTGACCGCGGGGCGGCTGTGGGTGAGGCCGGCGGGGGCCCCGGCGGGCCCCGCGCTCGCCACCGAGTACCCGGCGCTGGTGCGGCTGCGGGCGCTGGGCGGGCGCGGCGAGGCGCGGGCGGCGCTGGCGGCGCTGCGGGACGGGGCGGTGCGGGCGGTGCGGTGCGTTCACACCGGGCCCGGCGCGGGGCCCGGGGACTGCGTGACGGTGCGGGAGGACGTGGTGGTCCACCGGGGCCGCCCGCACCTCTACCTGCAGCGCCTCCGCATCGCCAACCCCACGGACAGAGTGGTCGCCTTTGAGGCCTCCTCGCCCCCGGCGCCCGGCGGGCGGTTCTCCAGCAGCCTGGAGAAGGCGGGGGAGCGGCAGTTCGTGCTCTCCTCGGGCCGCCTGGCGCTGCCCGGCGGCAACAAGGCGGTGCTGGTGGTGGTGGCGGCCCAGAAGCTCGTGAGCCGCCTGCAGGTCGCGCCCAAGTCGCACTTCGACGAGACGGTGCTGTCGGTGGTGCACACCTCGGAGCCCACCGAGCCCGCCCGGCTGGAGGAGACCCTCGGCAGGCTGAGGGAGGCGGCCAGGAAAGAGATGATGGAGGTGATGCAGATGGGGGTGGAAGATCTTTTCCAGGAGCACCAGCAGACCTGGTCTGACCTGTTCATTTCAGGTAAGGAAGGTGATGCTCAGCTTCCACAGAGAGTGGCTGAAAGCTCAGTGACCTGGTTGCTCTAAGGGCTCCAGGGGCTCCACTCTTCCTCAGGGTTTGTGGGATAATGAAACAGTTTGGAATCCAGCATGCTTTAACGATGTGGAGGACACCTGACTGCACAAAGGAAGTGATGGAAGAACATTTCTGATCACAACTCTGGGTGTGCTGTCTTCCATGGCTTCAGGAACTTCACTGATTTGTCAGCTGGAAATAGAGTTGACCTTTAGTGACTGTAACAAGACAGATTTCTGCATGGAAGTAAAGGACTGTCCTTAACAGGACAAAGATGATTTTTCCAAAGATTTCAAAGATGGCTTTGTAAGATTTTAATGGCCTTGTTGCCCAAGTAATGCAGAACTTGCTATTTTATAGCCAGTAGAAAGGGATGTTCCTTTGACAGATCATTCTTGCAGAGTCATGGTGACATCTGTGTATAAGAGTAGCTTTGTCTGTGTGAGAGCTTGACTTTCCAACTCCAAGTAGCAGAGAGAGTGATTTGCCTTCTTAGACAAATACAAGGAAACATTTCACTGCAGTGTTTTATGGACAAAGGTTTATTAGATATCATAAAGAACACTTGGACAATGTGCACATTTGATCTTCTTTTCCTCCTGGTTAATGCCTTGTTTTCCTTTTGTTCCAGGGATTGAAATGAGGAAGATCACGGATGCTCACACCCCATCCAGTGAGACTGTCAACATGACCCTGTACTACGTGCTGTCCACCATGCCAGCCCCCCTGCTGGACCCCCTGATCAGTGCTGAGGACAGGGAGAGGATGGAGGGCAGCCTGAACTATGCTGACCACTGCTTCAGCGGCCACGCCACCATGCACGCCCAGAACCTGTGGCCAGCCAGGCTCACCAGCATCCCCCAGATCCTGCAGCTCTCAGACCTGTGGAAGCTGACCCTCCAGAAACGGGGCTGCAAGGGCCTGGTGGCAGCTGGAGTGCACGGGCTCATGCAGGGCATGGTGCTGAGCTTTGGGGGGCTGCAGTTCACAGAGAACCATCTCCAGTTCCAGGCTGACCCTGATGTGCTTCACAACAGCTACTCCTTACGTGGGATCCATTACAACAAGGACTTGATCAACCTGGCTGTGTTGCTGGATGCCGAAGGGAAGCCCTTCCTGCACGTGTCAGTGAAGCTGCAGGAGAAGCCAGTGAGGCTGTATGCCTGTGAGGCAGGCTGCATGAACGAGCCCGTGGAGCTCACCTCGGAGGCACGGGGTCACACCTTCCCCGTCATGGTCACCCAGCCCATCACACCCCTGCTTTATATATCCACAGACCTGGTCCACCTGCAGGACCTGAGACACACACTCCACCTAAAAGCTATCCTGGCTCATGAGGAGCACATGGCCAAGCAATACCCGGGCTTGCCCTTCCTGTTCTGGTTCAGTGTGGCCTCCTTAATCACTTTGTTTCACTTGTTTCTGTTCAAACTCATCTACAACGAATATTGTGGGCCTGGAGCCAAGCCACTCTTCAGGAGTAAGGTATAAGGCTGCTGCTTTTGGCTGCTGTCCACTGAGTGTTGTCAGCCTGGTGTTCTGTCAGCTGTGCCTGGGCAGGGTCTGTCTTGGACTGTGAGGATTTTCAGTCTCTCTTGCAACAAGCAACCTGTGACCTCTTCTTGCACAGGGAGGGAATAGGGCTCATAATAGAGCAGCAGGGCTCATAAATATTAGCAGAGATGAACTCATCATCTGTCCTTAGACATTTGTAAGGCTGCAGGTGGAGGCAGACACAGCTTTCTGTCCTTTTTCCACACATCATTGCTTGTTTCTAAGCCATGAATGTCAGGAGATGATGTTTCTTGTTCTGCAATACCAGAAAGCTTGTGAGAGCTGCTGTGCTTGTCTGAACTGCTGTGTGGAGATGTCACACCTGGTCTGAATGGGTGACATGTCACACTGCAACACCCAAATGCAGGCTGGTGTTCTGACTTTTGGGACCCCTGGTCCATGTTCGTGGATTTACAGACACTGTGCAGTCCTCCATCAAACCACATTTACCACCATTGTTTGGGGGAGGTGCTGAGTTGGTGTTTCTTCCATTCAGACAAAATTAAGGAAAGTACTGAGTGCTTTTTACTGTGAGTTGGAGGCTCTGGCTTCAAGCTCTACTGCATCTCATTTGGGTGTAAAGATTTTGAAATTCTTGGTTAGAGTTGCCTTAGAAAACTTAGTTGCTAGTAAAAACTAGAGAATAGAAGGTGAATTCTGCTCTTAGTACTGGGACTTTCTGGCTGCGTGTTGATACAGAGTAGAAATGCAAGACCAGACTGGATTTGCTGTGTGAGCTCCCTTGTGCTGTTCAGAGGCTTCCCCTCCTAAGGGCTGAACAGAGTTAAATGTAACTTGTGTTTAAAAAAAAAAGGAAATAAAAAGGAGATAGTTAAGTAGAGCTGTCAGAGGAGAAGTTCTAGCTTTAGATTGCCCTGTTATTCCAACTGGTAAAAGCAAATTCAATTTTTTCATAGCTAAGGCTGGACAGAAGGCACTGGACTAAACTAGACAGTTGGTATGTAAGGGGTGTTTAAGGAGAGCTGCAAATTTCCGTGTCAGCTCCCTGGCTTTGTCGTGGTGAGCACTGGGGATCAAACCTGATCCCAAGCAGGTCTGAATACCTGTCATCCAATGAAGGAATGAGTGGGAGGTGCTTGTGGCTGGACAGACTAACCTAGGAAGAGGTAGGATAGATGTGTGTGTCAGACAACTGCAGTTACAAGCCTCTGATCATGATCCAAACCTTAGTGCAAAAGGAGGAAAGGGTTGGGAGGTGGTGTCAGTTGTTGTGTACACAGCTGGCACGTGTCCAGGAACGTGTCCTTGGAATTATGTAATTATGTCCTTCTCTCACTGTTGTCTCTCTGATTGCCTTTGTCATCTCCAAGACTTGCCTTCTGCCTGTTCCCAAGTGACCTGTTGACCGTTGCTGCAGGTGACTGTCCCTGACTCTGCTCACTGAACTGCCCAGAAGCGTCACAGCCACAGCCCAGGGCTGAGCCAACACCCCGGCCCGGACACTGCAGAGCCCTGAGCCACAGCAAACTCTGCTGCCTCGTCTTGGGTGGACCTACTGAACAGAAAGGTGATGCAGAACTTGATTCCAGAACCAGGGCAGAAGTGGGAGCCAGCTGAAGCTCAGAACCTCTGTGGCAGTGAGATGGATGGTGTTGGAATAACTCCCTGTTCCATGAGCTGAATGGGAACATCCCCGTGTCCAAGTGAACTTAGTCCTGCTTTCAGCCTCTGTTTGCACAAGACATCTGACAATTTTGCAGCTGAGAACAAGGACCTTTTGAAAGCAACAATCTTTTTGTGCCTTGCTATGACAGGAATCTGAGACTTGGAAGGTGTGGTGATTGAAGAGTTTATGCCAGAAGTTCATGTAACAGATGTTTCCTTTTCCTTGTAAGCTGTTCAGTTCCCTAAGAGTAATCCATTTGGTCAACATACTTGAAGATATACTAAGTTCTTTGATATTTTGATTTGTTTTTTGGTTTTTTTTTTTAATTCTACAGGAGAATAATGATTCCCTTCAGAGAGTTAACTAGAAAACCTTAGTGTAACTTCCTTTCTGGTATAGATTTTTTAATTTATTGCTTGGGGGGTGGGGGAGGATGTTGATAATTTTGCCTCCACTTCAGTAACAGTCAATTGATCTGTAGATATCTAAGTGCTGGTAACAGGTTTTTCAGCCTTTATGACTGTAGTGCAAAATCAATTTGCTGAAATTGTTTTCTGGATTTACACTTGGAAATGCTGATCTGCAGGTTTCCTACTCTAAGCCTACTGAGACTTTATGCATTGATTTGTTTTGGCTATGGGGAGGGGAAGACATCCCACTTTCTGGTGATTTAAAGGTTGTTTGGTTTTAAAATACCAAAGCTGTTGTTTCTAAATAAATATCTTTCAGTCTAATCTGATTGCTGAAGCGTGGTTGAGTTTTCTGTTGGTTTTGTCTCTGTTCTTTCCTGCCCTTGCTCCCCACCCAGTTAAAACAAGCAGAGCCTTATGTCACATCTGTGGGCAGTATTGACTGCAAAAGTGCTTGGATTATGAGAGAATACAGCGTGGAAAGTAATACAGAAATGGATCTAAGCTGGAAACAGGAATTTGGAAGGCACAAACCACACAGGGTCATGCTCATCTCCATTTCCCTGCTCTGTATAACTTTGTTCTCCCCTGAGGAACACAGGCCAAGCTTCAGTTTTAAGAACACAGAAACAGTCCCAGGGAACAATCAAGCAGCAGATTTAATGGCCATCCAGCAAGTAATGACATTGGCACAGTTGGTGCTCCCAGGGGAAAGCTGGGGCAGAATTTAATTTTGAATTTTTAGGGGGGTTACTCTCTAGTTTCAGATGAAAAACCTCCCTCAGAAAAGCAGATTTCAGTGTATGCAACTCATCTACAGACACTTCCACTCACTAATTGGTACAGCAGAGTTACTGCCCTGCAAGGGAATAAAGACAGGGAGGCAACAGAGTCCATGATAAATTGTACACATGTACATTGTGTATGGAAGGAGATATTTGCTGTTCTGCTTTAACAGAACATACCAGAAGCTCCTGCTCTTTCTTCCTGCGGTTCCAGGAGCTGCTCAGCCTGTGTGGAACATCTGGCACAAAGATGATAAGAGTTTCCAGGGTGCTGTTTCCAAGCCACTGTAGTATCAGCTGGGGGCTGAGCCTTTTGATGTTCCCTGGCAGAGCTACCAACAGTGTGATGGCCACGGAGTCCAAGAAAGACTATTTAGACTAGGCCTGGAAAAGATGGATAAGCAATCATTACATAAAGCATGATGGAACAAAAAAACAAAACAGCTTTGAGAGTGTTTTACTTTAAATATGTTATGATTCTTATGAGCACTCCCCCCCTACAACAAAAGAACTGTTTCAGAACTCCCTCACAAAGGAGAAAGGGAAAAAGAACAGGGTTTTTCCATTTACAACATGCAAGAGAGCAGAAGGTTATTTGTGAACAGAAATGCTTGAAGAACTAAACAAAATTCCATGTTTACAAGCACACACTAAACCAGGAAAGTTTAAATAGTGATTGACCATCCAAAATTTATACTTTTAGTTGTAATTCAGTGAAGATGATGGTGGCGTGGAAGTTAAACGGCATCATAAAATGTTGTTTAGCTTGTAAATTCAAGACACTAAGAAGAGAGCCAACTAATTAATGGGGAAAAAAATTAGAATCTCAATTCTGCACTCAGTTAATCCTGGTTTCTGCTTTTGTCAGATAATAAATACAAGATGCCAGAACAGGGTTTGGTTGATCCAATTTGCAATTCAGAATGTGGCTTTTTCAAGTGCTATTGTCTGGGTAGGAAAATACATTCTTGAGAGGCAGACAAAACAGCAAAGCATTCTATACTTCTGCCTTCCACATGTGTGCTCCAGGCATCCTCCATCCAAAGCAGTACCTACTGCTCCATGGAAGCTGTGGAAATCAGAGATTCTGCTGCTGGTTAATCCTGACATTAAACAACACATTTAGTTCAGCATTTTTGAGCCCCTGGTTTGGTCTGTATTTACAACACAGCTCTGGTTATAAAGCTGGCGTTGTGATATTTGTTTCCATTCTAATAAGTTTGCTCCCCAGGCGTGACCTGGCTTATGGGCTAGAGATGTTTGGGTTTTAAATAACCAGCAACAGTTTTTCAAGGGTTGGGGGATGGAAATGTGACAGAGGATGGGAAATTCCTGTAGCAGAAGATAAAAAGGAAGAAATAGCCAAGGGTAAGTGTTGATATCAAGTCGTTGATCTCAAACGTCAGTAAAGAATCACAGAATAAGCTGAATTGGAAGGGAACCATAAGGATCATCGAGTCCAACTCTTAGCCCTGCACAGGACCATCCCCAGAAATCACAGCCTGTGCTTGAGAGTAGAATTAGGACACTTCCTTCTGTGGCAGCAGCTCTGGAGGGGTATAAATGCCTGCTCTTGCTGCTTTGTCCTCAGTAGAAATGCTTTACTCCTTTGCATGACCAAGCTCACACTGTTCTGTCCCAGGTCTCACTGCTTTGGGGTGTGAACAATCCCATTTGCAATGCTGCAGGAGCCCTGTTCTCCCCCAGGGCTGTGCCACTGATCTCACAGAGGCAAACAGGAAAGGGATGAAGTCTGAGTCACCACCCTGACCAGGGTTTCTCCACCATCCTGGACAGCTGGTTCTTTGTATGGCTTGAAACACGTTCCACTTCCAAGTGATCCCAGCCTGGTTTATTGAAGAAGTCTGGTGTGCTGAACACACAAAACTTGATCTAGAAAAGAAGGTAAAAGACAGCTTTTCAGCCAGTACAAATGGCAGATGCCATTCACTCACAAAAAAGCCCCCAAACCAGAACAAAATAAAATTTCAAGCAATCACAGAATTATACAATAATTAAGGCTGAAGGGGCCCTCTAGAGATCAACTAATCCAACCATGCTGACATGTCTGAATCTATCAGTGTCTGAATACATCAGACACTTACTGCTGACATATCACCAGGTGTTAAAAAAATTCATTCAACATTTTCCTTCTGAGAACACCTTTGTGATGAACTTTCAAGGCAATGAAAATGCAAACAACTGCTACAGTTAATGAGCAACTAATTTGGATTTCTTTTTAACCAAGTTGTTGATATAGCCTGGCTCCAAGGTCCACCTAAACAGGGATTTTTTAGCAACTTGTGTATATAAAAAATTATCCCACAATTACACAAGTTTTCCATTGTTACTGGAATACTCTGCATTGTAAGTCATGTGTCCCTGAGATAAAGAACACAATATAAAATGGCTTGTGGAGGGGAGCCTGCAGCACCCAGGAACCAGCACCATGTTTGGAGTGCTTTTCACTGTGTTGGCTCTGGCATCTGCAGGTACGTGTCCAATTTCTGCATTAGTTTTAAAGGAAAAAGTTAATTAAAATCTAGAAACAATATTCCTTTTTTAGAGAAAGTAGAGCAACAAAGCAGAAGGAGAGACAGCATAGGCAGTTCATTGCAATAACCGGGGGCTGTGCTATTCCGTATCTTAAAATTTTACTACTTTTAAAACACAAATCCTGTTTTCTATGTCTTCCAGCCTTTGGCTGCGGGGTTCCTGCCTACCCACCTAACGTGTCCAGAGTTGTTGGAGGGGAAAATGCAAGACCCTACAGCTGGCCCTGGCAGGTTGGTCCTTCTGTGCTGTCCCTGGAGCTGTTGGGGCTGTGCCACCCTCACACAGCACAGCTGAATAAAACCACCTCTTTCATTTCCTTTGATGCATCTTGCCTGCCATGAGTTAGGTTTTGACTATTCCATTCTGATCAACCCCAAAGCTTCTAGCCTTTTTAAGAAAGCTCTGAATGTGCCACCTCTTGCTGGCTATGCAGGTTTTCATTTCAAGTCAAGTAGACCTGGCTATTTAAGTGAGATACCTTTAAAACCTCAAGTTTTTGGATGATGGGGAAGGATGGAAAGCTTTTCTGTGACCAGGAGTTGGAAACTTTTTGCTCCAAAGGCTTCCACCCTCTTCCAGCAGCGAGTTGTGTTCTGGGTGCAGGAACAAAGCGCAACAATGAAAAATCAGTAACAAAAATCTGAGCCTCACTCAGTTCCTTGATCCCAGGCCTCCCTGCAATACTATTCCAATGGCGAGTGGCGTCACACCTGTGGGGGAACCCTCATTGCAACCAACTGGGTGATGACAGCTGCCCACTGCATCAGGTAAGAAATGGAGTGAAATCTGGACCCACGTGAGCAGACAGAGCTGGAGCAAACCCACATCAACGCCAGTTCTCCCTTTCTCAGTTCAGAGCTCTGTTTCAGATCATATATTTTGATTATAACTAATAAGTCAGAAGAATGACACTTTTTCATTTTCTTAAAATGGAAGTAAAAGGCAAAAACCCCTCATAATAATATTATGATTCAGTTACCTGTATTATATACTCTTCATTTTCTGTAAATAATTGCAAACATCCTTTTGTTTTCAAGCTATTAAAATTCAGCCTGTGTTGCCTGTTTCTGTAATATATATGTCAGTGACATTCACAGATTAACTAATCAGTCTATTCCCTGAAGAAATAATCACAAATGTTTTGAATGCATCAGTCATTTTCAGCAAACTCTTCATGTCATGGGGCAGTATAACAAAAAATGATTAGGTACAGTTCTGTCCTTTCACCATCAAAGCTGTTTCCACAAAGACAACCCCATTTTGCTTTGGTGGCATATGGTTCTTGGAAAACTATGTTGTAGAAAATGTCCTAATATGAAATATGAAGGATTGACTGAATGTTATTATTATAAATTCTACATATTATATCTGTCACATATTTGTTTATTAGTGACACTGTTCATGGCTGTCAAAAAAGTCCAAACTGTTTATTGTATTGAAGAATATGAGCTGAATCCTGCAAAGACTGGAGGCACCCTCAGTTTGTTAATGAAGCCTTGAGTGGAAGCTGACAGGATGGCTCAGAGATGAAATTATTATTGAGCCTAGAACAGTGATTAACAAATCACTGGCTCAGCTCCAGGCACATCATGGGAGATTACAGTCAAGGACATTCTTTTTTGAGTCTCTCAGGTGGCAAAGCTGCAGCAGCCTCAGCAGCCGCTGCATCACTGAGTGTTGATCCTTTCCTTGCCCAGTTCTACCCGGACATATCGAGTGTTTCTTGGGAAGTACAACCTGGAAGCTGAGGAAAAAGGGTCAGTTGCAGTTTCTCCAGAGAAGATCATTGTCAATGAGAACTGGGATCCACAGAACGTTGCCAATGGGTAAGTTGGTGGCGGGTACTTTGACAGTTTTTAGACCCAGGGCAAAAATCAAACTGCCTGAATCTCACCCCCCTGGAGTTGTGGCAGCACAAACACTCAGAGCCTCCTGTTACCCCTTGCAGTGATGCTCCTAGATATTTGCTCATGGATGAGAGTTGAGCCTCCCATTTATACTTTTCCCCACCCAAGAGAATACAAAGCAATTAACAATATTAATTGTTTATGGATTAATTGAGTTTTCAGGTGCCATTTTCCATGTCCATGCTTGGGTGGGAAGCTGTTCTGTGCAGTGATATCATTTGTACAGTGAAAGAGAATCAAGTGTTTTTTACAGCACTCTTTGGAGCCCTCCTACAAACACCATAGACAGAGTATTATTGATCAGTGGCATTAATATCTGTAATATCTAATAATTAATATTCTTGCTGAAGGACCCCCATGACCTGCTGCAGGGTAAGGCATAAGCAAAGAAATCCCCTCAGTTCCAGGTCTATGGAGTGAGTCCTAACACATGCTTGGTTTTGGTGAAAAAAAAACCTATAAGAGACAATTTTTCCCAGCAGGAAAGTGGACGGTTCTGCAGGAAATATCCCTCCAGTCCATGGATTTCCCCATTGCTTTAGGGGTGCAGGAATCTTTACTGCCCATTCACTGGCCTCCTTGCTCCCTTTCTTCTCTTTGGAATAGGCCAAGTGCTGTGTACTTACTAAATATTGCTGCTACTGTGCCTTGGTCCATTTGCAAGCCTTTTTACCCCTTTCCTTTCTCTCCCCCCCTCTCCCACGTGTGTGTGACCACAGGTATGACATTGCTCTGATCAAGCTCTCCGAGCCCGTCCCCTTGGGTGCCCAGATCCAGCTGGGCTGTCTGCCCCCTGCCCAGAGCATCCTGGCCTCCAACACTGCCTGCTACGTGACAGGCTGGGGGAGACTGCAGAGTGAGTACCCGGACTTTTCCAAAACTGTGGAACAAAAAAAAGCAACTTTCAGAAGTGCCTTCTCCTCTGAGATTGGCAAAGACTGTCGATGGTGCTCGAGATCCCCCTGAACTCAGTGTAGTGAGGTAGTTTGTCACATTAGGCCCTGCTTCACTCACACAATATGATTTTTCCCTGCCTTTCAAGTTTATTTTGCTTGTGACAGGGCTGGTGATGCACCAGAGGGGCCTTTACTGAGCTTTTAGGAGCTATTGTAACACAAATGTTAAGTGTGCAGACGGGTGCTCTTGCTAATCCCAACACACCTGCTGAGTATCTGAAAAGACACGTGAGGGAATAGATGTGAAGTGAGGAAAATCTCAGGGACTTCAACAGAATTGTCAGGAGAAAACCTCAGAGACTTCAGCTCAGCTCAGGAGGCAATTCCTAGAGGGATAAGTAAATTGCAAACTCCTGAACAATTTATTTCTCTAACAATGAGACATCTTTTAATGGAATGCAAATTTTGAGTAAGTTAAGGACTTTTTTTTTCCCCTATATGAAAGAATGGAGCTAAGAAATGGATTATACAGTTTTTCCTTTAATACAGTCCCTGTAGAGCATCTTGCCTGGAGGGATGGTACCCAGATCCTGGGGGAAACTTAACAGTGCAGTTTTGCTCTTCCTTCAGTGCCAGGTGATACCTTGACCCCTCTGTTTCTGTTCCCTCCCAGCAAATGGGCCTCTTCCTGATGACCTGCAGCAAGGCCTTCTGTTGGTGGTGGATTATGAAACCTGTTCCCAGCCTTCCTGGTGGGGAAGTATAGTGAAACCCAGCATGGTCTGTGCTGGTGGGGATGGAATCATCTCCAGCTGTAACGTGAGTCCAGAGAACACCCTGCTCAGGGTGTTCAGACACAAACAGGCCTGATGGGAAGGAAAGCTTAAAAAAAAACCACAGAGGAGCTGTTCACACTACAACTGCCACTGACTGTGTTCCCCTTCCTCCCAGGGGGACTCTGGTGGCCCACTGAACTGCCAAGGGGCTGATGGCAGGTGGGAGGTGCACGGCATCGTCAGCTTTGGCTCTTCCCTGGGCTGCAACTACTACCACAAGCCCTCTGTCTTCACCAGGGTCTCTGCCTTCATCAGCTGGATCGAGCAGGTGAGGCTCTGGGTGCTCCTGGAGAGCAGGGACACTTGGATTTGCTGAGGTTCTCTCTGACCGGGATTTCTGCCCCCTGCTCAGGGAGCTGGATCACTGTTGGTTCAGCCCTAGCCAGTCCAAAGTATCCTCTTCTTAAATAGTTCTCCAAATTACTGTCACTTTTAAATAAGTCTTGATAATAGGAATGCATTTTCCTTGTATCCTAGAGCTCTATTTGTAGACATAAAGATTTTACTGTAGATTTCAGAAGTGATTACACACATTTGCATTCATCAATACACTGATTGTTGCAATTGCATCTTAGAAGGCAGCACATGCTGTTTAAGTCTGGAATATAAAGTGTTTTTAAATATAGTATAAAATTTGAGAACAACAATCTTATTTCAGTTATTTAAATCCCACATCTTGGATGCAATACACACTATTCACAAATTCCTGTGTCTTGTGATGCGATTTTTCACTTGTTTTACGTTTTTTATAGGTTATAGCAAACAACTAATCCAAAGAGAACAGGATGAGACACCAAGAAGGAAAACAGTTTGAATAAAGTCATAACCACGACACCTTTGATCACAAAGAACCGGGAAATGACGCTTTTAACAACACAAGTATTAAACCCAACGGGAATGCAATAAACAGTACTTTTTGCAAGATGAAAACCAAACATGTGTCCCTGTCACTCCTTCCCTAGTACTGGAAATCTGAATATATTTGTATTTGGGGATAATGCTGGAGATTTTTCACAGCCTGTCCCTGCAGAGAGTGGGCAGTGGGAAGAGTCAGAGCATCACCAAACACCACGGGGGGGGTCAGAGGGAGGGGGAAAGGGAGGCACTGCCGGGGCTGGAGGCAGCAGGAAGCTGTGGGACCCCCGAGGCTCCAAGAGGGACCCTCCAGAGCCAGAGTGACAATGCCCAGAGGGAAAGGAGCACAGGGGCCAGCAGGTCCATGCAGGTGAGTGTGGGAACACTTCAAAAGGCTTTGGGAGATGTTTGAACACCCTGGGATCTCGGGATGCAGGAAGGAGAAGGGCAGGATCCAGCTGTGAGTGCAGACCTGCCTCCTCCACGGCCCTGTTGTTCATTTTTAAGTCATTCAGGTGCCAGTGAAGAGCTGGGAATGGTCACAGTCAGCCCCTACCCAGGGGATTTTTTTGCAAAGCATGAGCAGAATCATCACTTTTAACCTTGTACTAAATTAAAGCCCCTATTTATATCTCCTTTATTATAATGAAAGGTAGACAGTATAGAATCAAGATGGAATTGTGTTTTTCTTCTCCCCTGGCACATATTTAAGAGTAAAACAAATAATGAGACTAAATAAGAGTAAAACAAATGATTAAAAATGGAGGGCAAGTGACCCACAGGTAAGGAGTAAATAGAGTAAGGAAAAGGCTGGAAGATCGTTGTGAGAACAGAAACGCTCAGAGATACATTTTCCAGGCTTGCTGTTCCATTCAGTCAGATATTTTGCTGTCATTACCTTTGGACTGAAAATACATATATATTCTATTAAATTAATAAGAGAAAACATGGCTGTATGTCATCTTTGGGGACTGCACTTATTACTTTTTTCCTAATTTACAACCATTGACCACCATTCTGCTGTGGGGAGCCCAGCAGGAACTTATTTTGCCTAAAAACAGCCTCTGCTGAGAAATAATAGGCTTTATTGGGTTTTATTTACCTTAGCAAAGATGTGATTTCATCTATCTGAAAGAGCAGGAGATCCGAGGAGGGTTTTTTCCACCGCCTTTACTACAAAGAGGTTTGTTCTTTATCAGTGGAAATAAGAGTTGCCCAGTTTTTCAGGTGTCACCAGCTCCAGCAAAACATCCTGAGTTGTTTTCACGAGTACCATTAGTGTAAGATTGTAAATGATGGACTAATAGTTCTCAAAATTAAAATCATTAGAGGTTGCTTTGCTGTATGGAGCACGGATGTCAATTATGTGCAGTGTGAAAGAGAGACAGAGAGGTAATCAGGAAGCTCAAACAGTAAAAATTAGATGTGCTGATGCTTCAGTAAAAACTGAAACCAAACTGAAATTTGATTAATTTCCCTTCTGAAATATTTAGACAATATCACGAGAACAACTGAGCTCATTTGAACATGTCAACAGAAATTATTCATCATCTGGAAAGGCTTATTAAAAACAAATTCTCAAATTTTGATTAAAAAAATTCAACAGTTCCAGTTTCACCGGAATAAGCAGCCCATCTTTGCATGGCCTTCCTTAAGAAGTACCAAAAAGAATAAGACCTACAGCAAATTATTATATTGTCCTTCATGCTCACAGAAAAAAACATGTAATTTCATTCCTGTGATTTTGCAGCTCAGAGCATGTCAAAGAAACAGTCTCTTTACTACACCTTTTCTTTGAAAATTAATGTGAGGTGGAACAAAATATAACAAAATATGTTTTTCGAAAAGGATTCAGCCAAAGCAAACTCCTTGTGCTCTGTTTCAGAAAGCATGGGAATTGTTAAATAACACTGCTAGATCCAGTTATGGTTTCAGGAGCTGCAAGAAACACTCCAGGGATCAGACAACACCACTGTTGGTTTTTAAATATTTCTTGTAATTCTTTTTTTTTTTAGATGTTTTCCCTCCTCCAGTGCTGGTGGTAGAAAAACAGTTCAAAGGATTTTGACAGTGTGCACAGTCTCCCTCTGCAGCCTCCTTGGAGCCATTTCTTTTGATTTGAGCAGCAGCCTGGAAACGTGGAGGAGCACAGGGAGAGCCCTTCAGGAATTCACCTCCTGTGAAAACCTCTGGGCTGCTCAGCTCATCTCTCTCCTGCAGGAAGAAAGGCACAGCTGGCTGTTCCCAGCAGCAGACACGAGGAATAGATCATTCCATGCTCAGCTCTTGGGGAATTTAAACTCCCTCTGCACAGCAAGTAGAGCAGAACTGTACTGTGAGAATTGCCAGTGCAAGGAGGAGAAAATCTCCATTTGTAGATTTTACAGCACTGGCTTGAGACACAAGTTAAATGTCTCAGGGGACGCTGAAGCCAGGCAGGTTCTGTCCAGTGCAATCTCTGAACTGCTGGAGCGTTTCAGGAGTCCCCATGAAGACCTCAAAGCCATGAGACACAACCCTGACTGGGCAGACATAGCAGCTTTTAAACTCATCCTCCAAACAAGAGAAGCTGTGCTCAAAGCTCAGTCAGTGCCAGAATCCCCGAGCCTTCAAACAACGCTGCCTCAGCTTTTTGCCATTCTGAACTATGCCATTTTCTCCTCAGAGACTGCTCACAGGTGCTGGGTGGATAATGTCAATCTCTCACTTCATTTCACCCATTATGAAGGAATCTCTTTCTTCTCCCCGTTCCTGGGCTCAGGTGACTTCGTGTCCCTGGAAACCTTGGGAAGGGGATTGCACTTCACACAGAGCTGTCTGCTTCAGGAGGGACAGGAAAAGCTCAGCCAGAAATCTAAGGAAATCCTGTCCACTATGAGCCTTAAGATCAGCCTGTTAGTGGTGGCCTGCCTCATTTACCCCATCGTCCTCATGTCCTTCAAGCAAATGACAGACTGGATCCACAACTATGCCAGGAACCTCAAGGAAAAGACAGAGGACTTGAAAAGGGAGAGGCGGCTGGCTGAGGACCTCTTGCACCAGATGTTGCCAAAGTCTGTGGCCAAGCAGCTCAGAAAATGCCAAAAAGTTGAGGCAGAAAACTACGATCAGGTTAGGAAACGGAAAGATAAAGGATGCTGACACCAAGGGCAGAAAAGCACTCACCTGAAATAGCACCTGCCTTGGCACTGGTTTGAGGCACCTGCTTTTGCACCCACGGTTGTGGGTGTGGATGGAAATCCAAATATTCCCAATGGAAAGAGCTTTGCAATGTGCTGTGAAGCACTTGGGCTGAGGGAGAAGAAAGAAGTGCTGAAATTTCCCCAAGTGTAGCTTTAGATGTCAAAGATCCTGTTCTGTCTTCCTTGGCTTTCACAGACCGCCCATGAGGGGCAGCCAGCACCATGGGACCACGAGCACAGAGGAACAAGAAATGAGTTTCCTTCTTGTGAGATGGGGAAAAATAACAAAAAATATTGCTGCTGTCAATGCTGAGTTGTTCAGCAGCTGTGCTGTACAGCCCACAGCCCAAATCCTTGGGCTACAGCAACTGCAATTCTATTCACTCTTTTTTCACAGACATCCCCTCAATTTCAGCTGTGAAAAGCAATAATAAATGTTTGCATTTCATCTGTAGGTGTCATTATCAAAACAACAACCTGTAATTGCACAATTAATTATAATTCACAATTATAGCCATGACATCAAAAGTAGCTGAACCAAGGCAGGGAGTGAAAAGGTGGGTCTTCTGGATTAATTGGTATTAGGAAGGATGATTTGAGTTTAAACATTGACACAGTTCAGACAACACAGAGAACAAACACTTAATTCTTTGCCAACAGCTATAACACATATTTCTCTTCCTCAGTTCAGTTATTATGGTTTCTCTTGTTCTCTCTTTTATAAATTTGACTTTTCTTAAAAAGTTAATTTCTCTCTAAATTACTTGATCATAACAACGTCAAACATCAATAGAAGAGACACAAAACCCTGTGTTAATATTTCCTAATTCAACAAGAGCAGAGGCAGCAGATGAGATTTTATTTCACAGTTTGTTTGGGTACCTGATTTTGATCCCTATCACAGTTGAAGTCACTTTAAAAGAAAAACGAAACCCTACCTCTCTAAGAAGTCTGTTGATCACTGCTCAGAAGATTGAAAGCATTTGACTTTCGGTCTCCCATCTAGCATGAGGTACTCAGAGAAGTGCAGGTGATAAGAATAATTTTATGTGTCAAAGTAATAGAGAACATTCAGAGTTGGAGCATGTTAATTTAGGATTTTATTATTGAGCTGTGCAAGACTGGCTCTACGTGTAGCAAATCCCCAAACTCTCCAGAGGCTCTGCCACTGTTGCCTGGAGCCCTTGGCTTCACACTTTCCTTTTCCCTGTGACAGGTGACCATCTTCTTCTCGGACATTGTGGGCTTCACCAGCATTGCTGCCTCCTGCACCCCCCTGCAAGTGGTCGAGATGCTCAACAACCTCTACGTCTGCTTTGACACCAGGATCGAGTCTTATGACGTGTACAAGGTGAGTACAAACCCACAGACGAGGGCTCTGGAGGCTGTTGAAACCTTTCTTACTCTGTTCCCTGGTGAATATCAAATACCCCAGGTGTGCTGGTTTAAAGATAAACCAGCAGGGGAAATGAACCCAACTCAAAAGAGAGATTGTAAATCAGAATAACAATTTAATAAAATAATACAATAAGTACGATTATACAGACAAACAATTGGTTTTAACCCACAAACCCCAAATGTATAACCCAGCACCCTGGGGCATGAACAGAGTGGTGTTCGTTGGGCCCCCTGAGTCCAAAGTAAAAGGAGAGGGGAAAAAACCTGTTGGTGGGAGAGCTGGTGCAGTCCGGTCAAGAGTGGTGGTTGCAGTCCAGTCGAGAGTGGTGGTCTCAGTCTGGTTGAGAGTGGTGGTCTCAGTCTGGTTGAGAGTGGTGAGCTGCAGTCTTCCTCTGGATCCCACGAGTGGTTAAAAAAGTCCCAAGTCCCCAAGATTATATATCCTCCAGTTCAGGCAGGAATGCCCAGTCCCTCCCTCAGGGCAGGGAGTTCCACCCTGGGTGTGAGGACAGGAGCATCCTCCTGTCTCACAGGCCTCTTAACACCCAGTTTATAGCCTGAGGAGTCAGGCTGCTCTGGGTAGAGGGTGTAAATGGTGTATTGAGAACAGTTTCTGGAAAATGGCATGGAAGGTTATAGAATACACAGTTTTGGGTTACACCCATACAGTGATGAACTGGTCCCAGCTGTTCTAACCAGGACACCAGACCAGAATCCATGAAGTCCAAGGCCTGCAGGGCCATGGCTGAGACAGATTTTACTCTGATTTCCTTTTGAAAGGAAAGTTCGGTGTCTCCCCTCAGTGACGTGTGCCCCTTCCCCTCAGGTGGAAACCATTGGGGATGCCTACATGGTGGTGAGTGGCCTGCCAGAGAGGAATGGCACCAGACACGCTGACGAGATCGCCAAGATGTCCCTGGATCTGGTGGCAGCCGTGCGCCAGGTGCTGATCCCGCACATGCCGACGGGCAGGCTGGAGCTGCGGGCTGGGATACACACAGGTACCAAGGGAGGGGAAGGCAGGAGCAAAAGAGAGCAGAGCACAGTCTAATTGTGTGAGGAGAAAGAAATTCTGTTCCTCTGGATGAGCCACTGCCTCTCCCCAGGACCTCGGGATGAGTGTTTCGCCCGGTTCCAGCAGGAACAGTGGAGTGAAATGACTTTTGCCTGTATCAGGGTGGAAAGGGTTGGGAAAAGATTTAGTAGTATTGGGAAAGTGCATCTTCCCTGACACCAGCACCAATTAGCATAGCTAATCAAATTGTGACTTCTCTCTTTCAGTAAATACTGTGCAGCCAGGCCCCAGATGCTCTGCACTGGTATTCCCAATTCCCACGGCTCCCTGAGGATCCAGAGTGACCAGCAAAGGTCTCTACATTTGACACCCCTGTGTGCTTTTTCCACATTTTTCTTACTGGGGTGTCTGTGCCTCGTGTTTTCTCAGGACCCTGCGTGGCTGGAGTTGTGGGGTACAAAATGCCTCGTTACTGCCTGTTTGGGGACACTGTGAACACGGCCTCCCGCATGGAATCCACCAGCCTGCGTAAGTGCCCGGGGCAGGATCCATCCCTCACCACCAGTCAGGCTCACACCTGCACTCTGCATCTCTAAAACACTGCACTGAAAGGAAAACCCCAAACAGCCCCTCACATTTGGCATGGCCAGGTGTGAAATAAGGCCTGTGCAGGAGAAGGAGTGTTCTCAGAGCACATCCCAGGCCAGAGAGGTGATTACCATCAACCTAAAGAACCAGCACAGGGATAACCAGCCATCCCCACTATCCCTGTACACACAACAGTTATCAAATAAGCAAGAGAAACCCCTGTAGATTCAAGTGGAGTCACATCCCTTATGCCAAAGGAGGAGGTGGAAACACTGGGCTGATAAATGCAGGAGGGCTGGTGTGTGGTCTCTGGGATTAGGGGAATCATTATTTCTGCTCTGTTCTGGGTCCCAGCACAGAAGATCCACATCAGCTCTGCTACGTATGAAGCCCTGCTCGTGGATGATGCCTATGAAATAGAGCTGAGAGGAGAAATTGAAGTCAAGGTAACAGCTTTTCTGTAACTTTGCACCAGCAAAGGCATTTAATGGGACAGGAAGGAGATGATGGATTTGGCCATTGCTTTTCCATGAATTGAAAGTCATTTTAACTGTGTCCCCAAGGTTATTTTTCTAATTCAGTTGGAAGTGGCTACACATTACTCCTCATAATGGATGAAAAGGTGTTACTGTGTGCTTAGAAATCCAGCTGCTGTGTCTGCACCTGCATGGAACCACATGAGTGTGGCCAAAAGTGACAGGTAGGATCCAGTTACAGACACAGGGTTTAAAGCTGATTTTAAACCTTTAGCAAGACTGCCAGTGACCAGCGAGGCCTTCCTCTGGACTGAAAGGATTATTAGCACCCCAACTGCACATAAACTACAGTTCTTTCCCCAAGCAGCAGCCAAGTGTGAGAGAAGGAGAGATAACAAATGCAGTACAGGGAGCAGCCCCTGCTCTGCTCTGTATCCCATGGAAACAGCTGTTTTCTGCTCTCTCTGTTTCTTGTCCCAGGGCAAAGGGAAAATGAAAACCTACTGGCTTCTTGGTAACAAGAACTACAGTGTCCAGAACGACAGCCTGGTGTGTCACTGGAATCCAGCAATCTCCAAGAAAAAGAAGATGGAAAGTAGCCAGGGATCTGTCCAGCAGGTAAGAAGGTGAACGTTTGGCAGGGTGAGACTTCCTAGATAACAAGGCATTGGTCTAAGGGCTGGGACATGGGGAATGGCATCTTTGCCCTGGAGGCAGAGGGCTCTGCTGTGTGCAAATACAGCTCTAACGTGTGGGTTTGGCTGTCCACAGCCTGGTGTGGGAGCAGCACTGGCTGCACAGAGCCCTGCCCTGTCCCGGGATGAGCTGAGCCCAGACACTCACTCACAGAGGAGCTCCAGACCAGCCTGGAGCCCTGAGAGTGCCACCCGTGGAGTGAGCCAGAAGCAGAGGAATGGCTTTCATCACAGCTCCCAACAGAGCCTCCAGGAGAACCTCCCTTCTCTGGGCTCACCTGCTTTGGGGGAAGGTGACAAAAGTGCCAGTTTAGAACACAGGGCACGTGGTATTAAAGCAACATGGAAAAATGAGCTTCTTCCAGGTTTTGTAGCTGAGATGTGACAGGATAAGAAGTGATTGGATTGCCCCAGGAACACACAGCTCTTTTAAATAACATTCTTCTTCTGTTCCTAGCCACAATTGACATTTTAACTAGTGTGTTAATTGGGAATTAAAACACCAATAGACACATAGGAAGGTGTCTCTAAACAAGGAGAAGCTACAGAAGTGCAGGTGGGGGGTTCCATCAGGAGCATGAGTGGCAGGTACAAGATGTATATCAATGTGACTCCTCCCACTTGAGCAAAGCTATTCTGGATTTATATTTGTAGGTGAGACCAACCATCAAGGTCCAGACACAGTGAGGGCCCTTTCAGACCCTCAGACCCTCTTATTCCGAGCTGGTCTGTCCAGCTCTCCAGGGAACTACTGCTTACAAAATGTAGCTGTAGATAACAAGAGATGGAGTAGCAAAACTGATGAAAGAGAAGTTAATAACTGTTTGATTATTGTTTCAGAGACACAGATTAAGTGAGAACAACATTAAATTACTTCTATCAAGTCTCTGCAGCACTTTGTCTTTCCAGCTCTTCACTACAGAGGAATATCCTCTCCATAGGTGTATTTTTCCCTTGTCAGTCACCAAGGGATTGGTGGTGAGGCGAAGGTGCAGTCCAGCTGTATGGAAGATACTAGAAGGACAAGCTATTTCTCCCACCAAATTGCAATTTGCTTTTCTTTCCTTGTTGGAGGAAAAGAGTCTGTCAAGTGATGAGCAGAGGACAGTAAATTCTTCTTCTGTGACTCAGTGAAATCAAAGCAAACTGAATTACTTCCTTATGTTGGCAATTAGTAACTCTGCACAGAGTTCAGTTCATGTGTAAGAAGGCTGCACATATCATTAATCTCATCCTTGCAGTCACTCCTTTGAGCAATTCCAGAGTGAGGGAACCATTCTGATGGGAGCAGAAGCACAAGTGTGGGAGACAGGGTTTGGACTGTCCCCTTTCCCAGCTGACAGGTACATGCAGAGCATTCCTACTGCATCAGGGAGAGACTTAGCAGATTAAAGGTCTTTCTTAAGGAAGCAGGGCAGTGCTTACTGTTTGCAAAGGCAGCACAAATAAAGGTATGTATTTAAGAGGAAGTTGAGCTTGAAAAGCTGCAATTGGTCTTTGTTTTTAATTTTATTTTTTTTTCTAAAATAAAGTAGCTTTATGAGCTTCAAAGGAAGTTGGTCATTTATCTCTTTGTCATTCAATTTGCCAGAGCTGAAAAACCTCACCTAAGCTGTCTCCTCACAGAATGAAAACCAAGAGCTGCTCCCTTCTGCCAGCTCAGAGAAAGTGGCTGTAGGAGTGTCTGTGTGGCTCCAAGCTCAGCCTGAGGTAGGGAGGGCAACCTGCTCTCAGGGGCTGGGATCTCTGAAGGTCACCTAAGGAACTATTTGGCCTTGTAGATAAATAAATCAAAATTGGAGGCTGAAATATTCACAATAAATGTAAACGCTTATTTCTGCATGAGAAAGAACGAAACACAGAACTAACTCCAGCACTAGTGTCTTATGAATCAAAATCAGGTGTTGTCCTAAAAATATTCACCAGCTCAAGCAAGAAACATTTCAAGTAAATTCAGTGCTTCAACTTACTCAGGATTTTGCATCAATGGCCGCAATGGTAATTCCAGTCTTACAACTTAATAAAAAACCTAACAAAGTATTTTGCCCAGCTCGAGCACAATTTCCCTTCCCACCTCCCCAGATCTCAGAACTTGTCTCCACAGAACATTGACACTGGTGTAAACAAAATTTCATTTCTGTTAAAAGGTATCTGCAAACATGTGGTTGAGATTTTTCCATTAATGTAGCTGGGAAGTTGCTCCAATACTTTCACACCAAAGAAAAGAAAGGTAAATCATATTACAGCAAGATGCATTACAGAAAGCCATGAGGAAAGCAAATCAAACACTTCAAAAAAAAAAAAAAAACACAAGAAAAACCCTCAAACCCCTCCTCTTTTTAAAGTGATTTCCTTGAATCCAGGGGAATGGTAGTGTGTTAAAATGTTTGAAGATGGTAGTGCTGGAGGTGTGTGGAAGCTGCACCACACAGAGTTAAACAAACACACAATCCCATGTACTCAAACCCACATTTATAAATCTTGGTTGATGCCCAGTATTGACCATGAAAGGCTGGAATCTTCTCATCTGGTTCCTGTCAGCACCAAGCAAGTGGGATCAAATGTGGAAAAGAACAAACAGGAAGGGGGAGACAGAAATAAATGTGGTCGAAGAGTCACGACTTTCAACTCAGAGCAGGAAAATGCCTCAGGTGCAGATATCCCTCCACAGCCAGGCATGAAAGGGACCCCACGGGGAGAGGGACAGGGACAGCTGGGGACCACAGAGCAGCTCAGAGCCACAGCAGCCCCCTGTGCCTCTAATTGTTATGAAAATCCTGGGTCAAGATCAGAGGCAAATTATTTGCATGGAAAATTGAGCCTGTTCTGATCTTCATCTCTTCAGAGGCTTCAGTGTGGATTTCTAATTTAGAAAATAGTAGAAAATGGCCCTGTGTGTTTGATAGAGGGCAATTAGTGTTCATTAACAAAACATGCTTTGGTTCAACTCGGAGCAGTCCCTCTCCAGAGGGGAAAGGGGAAGGGATGAGCTGCTTTCTGTGCACGGAGTGGATGCTTTGATATGGTGGCTTGGTTTCCAAAGATTTCGGGGTTGTCTATGCCTAACATACAGCGAGCCTTGGCCTGGATGAGGGCTGGGGCTGTACCAGGTTGGCTGACCTGACTCTGAGACTGGCTTTGGCATCAGGAAAATGAAAGCCTGGCTCTGGATCAGACTAAAACAAAGTCTCGAGTTTGGATGGGGGAGTGGATTTCAGTGCAGCCAAAGGCACAGAGATGTACCTTTGATTAGACAAGTCCTGCAGGGATAAAAGCAGTTTCCAGCTCTGAGTTTGACATACGGTTTCTCCACAGCCTTCCCCAGTGTCACTGCAATTAAACCTCATTTCCATGAAGATCATGTGGGTTATTTCAGCCACCCTGCACCAGCCGCATTGCTGAGTGATGTGGGATGCAAAGTCTGGACAAAGAGCTGCCCTGGTCCTTTCAGCAGACGGAGAAACAAGAGAGACTCTGGTCCCCGCGGGCTGTTCCCAGCTGGATCCTCCCAAGGGAACATCCAGCACTTCCCAGACCGGGCGCCAGGTGTCGGTGCAGGCCAATCACTGCAGCATTCCCAGCCCTTCCAGCATCCCAGGCCTTCCAGCATCCCTTGGGCCGCTGGGATAACAGCGGGCTGCACTCACACACGGACACAAACAGGGAAAGGAGGAGAAGGGAATGTCACTGAGCTGCCACAGCATTTGCCCCTCGAGATGGAGAAGGAAAGAGGAGCTAAAAGGGCAAAACAAGTCTTTGAAGATAAGACATACCCTTGAAACCAGAGAGCAGGGGAAAAAGGGAGGCAGATTAGTAAGCCCATGTTCTGGAGTATTTGTTGGCTTGTAGCTCGTCCTTATTCCCAAACACTCTCTAGCAATGGCTGTTTCCTACTGTCACATATTTCAGAATAGTTGGGATGATCTTTAGGGCCCAGGTGCAGAAATCGAAGCCAAAAAAATACTCAGGGCCAAACAATTGTCTTGTCTAACATCTTGTTCAATGACCATTTCAGCTTATTCCATGACTAGTCAGGTAACCAGTGAGTTATCTGACCTGTGGGCTCTGCACGGCTTCTCAGGGTGTTAAGATGTTTGTTACTCAAGATGTGACAAAATGAGAGGGGGATGGGAAGCTGGAAACAATACTGGTTGGCTGAAATCAGTTTGACAAAGTTCTGGACAGTAACATTTTAAAGATCTTGGATGATTCTGGTAGAGAAGAGAGCAAATGCTAATCCAGCCCATGCAGGAACTGGGGTAATTCAAGTGTTCACCCAGAATGGAGAAGTCATGTCCCCAAAGTCCCTCCTGTCCTTCCATCACCAGCTGGTGTGCTCCCAGCTCCTGCTGGGATGCTCAGCACATGAAGCCCTCCTGCCACTTCTGTTCTCACCCATCAAGGCCCAGCTGGAGCCAGGGGTTTGGCCTTTGGAGTATCCAGTAACACCAAGCACTTTCACTCACCTCATGTGAGCCAGCAGTATTTTTAGTGCTCAGCTGAATGGTGGCAAGCTGGGCACTGCCCTGGCCAACAGCCTCCCCCCTGCAGGGGCTGGGCCACTTCACCATGACCCTGGCACACCCCGGGCTGTCAGCCTTGGGGCTGCTGTTCTTTGCCTCATGTGCCTCCTTGCAGTTCTGCCCAGAAAAGGCTCCATGGACAAGTCAGGCCTGGATCTGGTGAGATCCCCAAGGGCTTTTTTGTGCCTTTTCCTGTTTATCCTTTAAGATGTGGTGCATTGGAGACTGCAGGGAGTGCATTAGCTGATCAACTGACCTGCAGGTACAAGGAGCTGCTTAATTAGCTGGTTTAAAGGAACATAAGGGATGTGTGTGCCACTCCCAAAGGAGAAACATAAAGACAGCAGCTGCCTGAAAACAATTTTCCCTTTCCTGTTTGGAGAGTTCTTTAAAAACGTGGCTTTTTATACTCTGCTAATTAAAAACAGCAGTTCAGGCTTGCATTGAGCTCAGTACAAGAGCTCACATATTCACATTCATGGAAACAGAAAAAGGCAGGAGCATAAAAAAAGCCTGGTGATTTTGTGGTGTTTGTGTTGCTTGCCCTCACCTCACAGTAATTCCTATTTCCTCTGTAAGTGCTTTTGTTCTCAGAGCAGGTCAGTGCCACACGTGCCCTTCAAGGACAGCACAGCCAGATAGGAACTGACTTCACTGTGGGATCAGAACCAGTTTAACTCCTAGGCCAGTGCTCACCCAGTTAGACCCCAAAAAAGAAAGGATGGTGATCAGAGCAATTGTCCTGGGCAAACCAGAGGACACCAGGTCCACTCATTGCAGTTTTGAATGTTGTGTTTGGCTGCAACTGGTCCAGAAAACAACAAGTTCTTTCTATTGCAAAGTCCTTGAAGTACAGAACAACTCATGCAGATTGGAGCAGATCCATACAACTTTGTGATGTGCAGCACCTGAGTGTCTGAGCCTCTGGAACCTTCCTGCCCTGCCCCAGCTCAGTGTGGGTCTGACAGTGACAGCAGCTCCTGGCACAGCTCCCGCTCCCTCCCGGGGCTCACAGGCCTTCACTGTGCACCCTGAGGACGAGGGACTCTGTTTTTAAACTCTCAAGAACACGAACAAGGCAGGGAGAGAGTCAGAACCTATTTCAGGAAGGTGCTTGTGGCAGCCAGGTTAAAATTAGACCACTTGTTCCTAAAAAGACTGTGTGGGACGACAAGCGTTTGGCAAGAGGCTCTTCAGCAGGGAATGTGACACAGGAAGCGTTTACACTGTTGGGGGTGATGTCACCCTGCTGCCCAGCATGGCAGGGCCCTGGGAAGCTCTGGGATGGGGCACTGGAACTTGTTCAAGCCACTCTGTACCTGTGGGCAGCTGGGAGAGGAGCAGGGCGTGAGGCAGACGTGTCGACAGGTCCCGCCGCTGGCGCTCCCGGATAAGGGAATCTGGAGCCAGGGCAAAACTGGGATTCTTGCACTATTTGTGAGGGGCTCTTCACCCTCCTCTTCCTGTCATGTTCCCCCCCCTCCTCTTGCTGCTCCAGGAATTCCTGCCTTCTGAGCTTTCTGCCTTCCACACCTGGCCCAGCAGCACTTGTGCTTCGCAGCCTGGGGCTGGCGGGATGGTCAGGGAACAAATTGGTGGGCACGGGGCCCAACAGCTCAGCCTGGAGGGACAGGACATCTTGTTTCCTCAGGGAAGGTACTTGCTTTGATGCTCAGTGAAGGGGCACCAAGTCAAGCTCTCAAAGATCCGTTCTGAGGTTTAAAGTACAGTAGTGTAATGATTAGGGATGTGCAAAAAATAGCCCAGGAAAGCCACACAGTGTTACAGTTGGGAGGTATAGAAGTTTTAAGTGCAGACTTTTTCCTCCAGTGGAAGCTTTCTGGTCCTGAGGCAATTACTGAGTACCTGCAAAAGCTCTCATTCATTCTTGCTGCAAAGCTGCACAGGCAACAACCTGGTTCAGACCACAGGGGAGCATCACACACATTCTGTGCAGGGGAGAAATACAGAGACAAACACTTGCTTAGACAGCAGGCAAGATCCTCAAAATGATGCACATTTCCACTTCTCAATCCAATACTTAAATATACTTATAATGGCCAATCCTGTCTCCTATACAATTACAGAATAAAAGACATAAAAGCAGCTGAGTCTTAGTTTAAATCATCCTGCTCTCAATGCTTGACACAAGAAAACAAGGAGAGAGATGTACAGAGAGAGAAATGTGCTCTAGCAATTTGGAGAACAGATCATTTCCAAAACCAGCAGCAAGGCAGTGTGAGATCTGTCTGAGTGTCAGGTCTGTTTGAACTTTAACAAAGATTTTCTGTCCTGTGGGCAAAATGAGACCTCCATGACCCAGCCCAAAGGTTCATCTTGGCTCTGACTTCACTGATCAGTCCCATGGCTGGTGGAACCTTGGACCGAAACAAGCCCTCAGCTTTGTGACCCACTGAGTAAGACCTTTTTTTAAAAAAAAATCTTTAAACTAACTAGTCCCCTTCTGGTTTTCATTAGTTAAAAAGTAACTGAGGCTATTCAATCTATGAACCCAAATTTATAATTTTTTATTTTTGCAAAGTACCGTTAAATATTCTAGAAAATGTAGTTTGCTGGTTTTCTGCTACGACCACTTTCCTTCCCTTCCACCCCTCAAAACAGCCATAGCCACTAATATGCATGTCTTTCCTCACTGGTAGTTTAGATATATTTGGAGGAAATTACTGTTCTAGCTGTGATTAGAGACTGGGACCCAGAATTCATTTGAAGCCTCCCAAAGTTAAAGGAAGGTCAGATTTGGAGCAGTCTATCTGTTCAGGCCCATATCCCCTTTACTCCTTATTGTCTGAGAGCAGCTCTGGTTTATTAGTATGTCATCTAGAGGATTTGCACCCTGATTCACCTCTGCCTCTCACAAACCATCTCTCTGCACTAAAATATCATCATGTGCTAAAGTGTGAAAGATCTCCTTGTCCTATTGCACTTGTCAGGTGCACCTGACCTGTCTGGGCCAAGGAATGTTGCTGTATCATATCCCTTCTCTCCTCCATTCATTCTTCCCATGGCCAATATTTTAGGCCTTCTTGGTCATTCATTTCCTGCTCTGCTCTGGCCTGAGATATGATGTCATGGCTCACAATGGTCTTCACACTTCAACACTACGCAAAAAATGTGCTGTTATCCTCAGGGAGGTGACATGGTAAAACAAATCCTCTTGGTCAAACAAGGCAGAAGTTATGTGAAGAATCTCCAGTGGGAAAGGAACACTGAAAGCACTTTCTGCCTCTGAGGTTCTGTGGCCTCTGTCAGTTGTGCAAAGAGGAGCCACACTAATGTGCTGGTTTTAACTAAACCCAGTTAAGGGTTTACAGCATAGACACCTGCTCATAAAAGTGTTTTTTTTCAAAGAGAGGTTTTGAGTGCTCAGATTAAGACCCTTTGGAGGGTTCTCCCACATTTCAGAAAGCACTGAAGCACTATTTTCTATAAAAAGCAGACTGTGTGGCTGTATTCTTACCCTATCTGCCCATTATTGCTTATTCTTGCATAGCTTTCCCATCCATCTTTCAAAGCAGAGCAGACAGAGCCCAGTCTTGGGGGACAGAGTGAGTGGATACACAGTAGAAATTACCCCCAGATCAGGAAGTTCAGATGGACATGGGTCAAACTTACTCTTGGGCATTCTGCTCCCTGCAGTGGGGCACAGCACTGTCACCTGTGATGTTAGTTCTGGCTGAGGGTGGCATCGAGGGCCCCCTTTTAACAGGCCATGGAGGAAAGGGAGTCCAACATTTCCTACAGCCTATCAGGCAGGCACACCCATAACAGTAAAGAGTTTAGTCCAATATAGGTTAGAAATCTTCCAGGGTTTGGACTGAAACACCCAGAGAGAGGGAGAGAGAACTGAAGCTGTACCTGTCCAGCTGTACCTGTGCACAGTTACCTGTGTGACTGGTCAACAGCAACCAGTTTCTTGGATTCTCAATCTGACAGTCTTATTAACCTAAGTAGTAACCTTAATTCTCCAGTCACTTAATGAACAGAGGACCTTGGTGAAAAATCCTGTGTGTTTCCCCATCCATACAAGCCCATTGGAAGTGTGGGAACGACACAACTTGCCTTTACAAGGAGCAGTTTTGTGAGCTGAAGCAGACACCACACACCCCCTTTTCAGAGGGAACCTCTGAACCCACATTGTTCTCATCCTGAAGCTCAGTTTAAACTCTGGGTCTGCAGTCATTAAACTATCTTGATTACAGGAATGATTCTTTTGCCCATTGGCACAGCCCCAAGGGCTTCATCTCTCCAGTGGCATTCAGTTGCTTAACACAACTGTCTTTTCCCCCTGTAATTTAAATGAAATCCTGCAATTCTAGAAGGCTCTGCCAGCCCATAGACACTAATCATTTGATTCTCACTTTTACAGACAGAGGAACTGTAATTACTGCTCTCCTCAGCATCCACTGATGATGATGAGGCAAATTTAACTGCCTGCCCCTAACCTGTGTCATTTCAGATGGTGTATTTGGTGTTTGCACTCACACAGGGAAGCAGCCATGGCACAGGACATCCCCCATTCCACATAGCCAGTTCACCCATTCCTCTTTTGTCCAGACTGCAAAGGCTGGACAGTGCATCCCAAGGGGAAGTGGTTGAGTCCAAGGTTCTGGGTGACACTCCCTAGTGACAAATCTATTCCCCCTCACAGTATTCCCACCTCAATGTCACCACAAGGGCACATGGAGCAGCCCCTGGGGACTCTGTGGGCCTGATACCCCCGTGCTGAGGCTTTGCAGCAAGTGACTGGTGGGAAAGGCAGGTCCATGGGGTGCCTGATGTGACAGGGGAGGTGTGAGTGTGGCGCTGACAGAGGAGTTTATCTCAAGCACGAACACAGGCTCCAGTCCTGTAGCCTGAGCACCTTATCTCAGCTTTAGCAGTGTTGGTGTTAGAAAGGCTGCTCGCCCATCACGCTGTGCTGAGGAGCAACAGCTAAAATATCCTGTCCCTCTGGCCCACGGCCCTGCCACCCTCCACCACAAAAGGAGGCAGCTATTTCCAGAAGCTTGGCAGACACAGTGAGTATTTTCTGGGAAAACAAAGAAGGGCTGTCAAATGGAGAACAGTGGGTGATAAGAGCCACCACAGCCACACTGAGTTCCTGAGAAAGGGAGGCTTTGCTAAGCTCTGGATGAGGCTGCATTCCTACCACTGCAGTTGGAGCTCTCCTTCTGCTCACACACAGCCTAATGTGCATCCACTGTGGAATTCCAGGATGGCCTCCCTGGCACAACCAACCCGACATGAAGGATTTGCCTTCTAATCACAGTGCAAGTGTGCAGTTGTGCCTGAACTGGTGAGAAGCACAGCTGAAAAGGACTGTAAATGTTGGCAGGAAGAAAAATAATACACACATGAATCCCAAACAAAAATCAGGATAATTTACATCCCCGTTCTCAAAACACAGGGACCGACCTACACAACTCTCTGGTCAGGCCAAGTCCACGTGTCTGAGATGTGTCAAAACCAATGGACAATTGGGACCCTGCTCTGGGAACAAAAATTTGGGGTTATGCCCAGTACCACTCTCACAGGCTGAACAAAACCTACAGAGCAACAGGCTTTATGTAATGATCACATTTTTAGTTAGCCAGGCTATTTTTAGGTTTATCACCAGTCCATTAGGAGAGGGGAAGTAAACAACCACGGCAACTTCTCGGACAGGTGCCATTTCATTGCTGTAGCTGTTTGGCCATTTCTAGAAATGGCTTCTCCTCCTGCACTCTGCACACTCACCAGTGGCATGCAGCAATAAATAGCACAATGGGAGAGTGTGACCTCTTGCCCCTTGATTTGGCTGCTTGGCCAGCAAGCCTTGATCAATGGGCCCTGGTGACACTGCTCCCGGCTATGCCAGGGTGGGCTGGGTCACAAAGGAAAACCTGGCAGATGTTACCCCAGATAAAATGCTTAAGAAATGACCACCCTGCTCCCATCCCTTCTTACAGAAACTTAACATTCTGCAAAATCCACTGTGAGAGTCCAGATCAACACATCTAGTGCTGGAACTAAACTTAGCCACCCACCAGAGCATGTGACACTCAAACTTTTGAATATGAAGCACAAGCATTCATGTATCACACACATACCATGTGCCTTCCCAAGACATAACCACTCACACACACTCCCGTGGCTGCTGGAGCCTAATCCCTGCAAAAGAGCCACTCAGACCCTTCTCACACTGCCTGTACCATGTCCTTGATTCCAAAGTGATCGTTTTATCAAAACCTCCGTGTCTGATCCGTTTTCTCTCCTTGAAGTAGAATTTGCTCTGACCGAACTTGAGGCACGTTCTGCACTCACCAGGAGAGGTCCCCACACACCTCAATAACGAAATGAAAATCCAGGTGGGATCTCACAGGACTGACCTTCTAGTTTTGCTGGGGAAATGTCTCTCAGCTCAAAACATTTGGGGATAGGTCACATCCATGCTGGCCATGAACGGTTCTCTTTCTGCCTCCTGTCAGAGGTTTTGATCTGCAGACTGACACTGCAACCTTTCTGCTTGCAGCTGCCAATTAATTGTGTGCTTCACAAACAGTTCCTTAACTGAGGCTCAAACTGCTCCCTCTGAAAGCCCAGCATTTCTGTAGTAAGGCAGTAATATATAAACCAATTAGATCTCAGTCCAAACACCAAAGGCATCTCATACAACACAGAGAATAAAAGACTCAGATTCTGAACAGTTTAGGGCAGGATCAGCCTAAGAATTCCTGAGACCCCACTTAAAGGTTATGGGGGAGCAAACTGGCTGCCACAGGACTATAAAGACCTACATGGTTTAAAACCATGCACAGCTAATTGATGTTTTCAGCTGCACTGTGAATACCCACAACTTGACCCTGTAGACATTCCCACCTTTCCAAAACAACTGGGAAGCAAGATGCTGTTCATCTTGATAGAGGCGAAGCTTAGCCAAAAATAGAGTTTCAGGTGAGGATTTATGGAACATGAGCATTTCTTCAAGCCTCTGCCTCTCACCAGGCACTGACTGGAACTCTTGAGCCGTTGCTCTGAACTCCTCAGCTTGTTTCCCTTTTGTTCCAGGATCTGCTTTGTTGGGTCTCCCCTCCCTCACTGCTGCTTTCCTGCTGGGCTTCATTACTGCCAGAAGAATGTGATAAATGTGCCTAACAAACTTAATATTAAAATTATGCCATCGAAACCCAATGCTCCAGAACCACCTACAGCCCTTTACTAAATGCCAGCCTGCTGCCCTCCTTGTCCTCAGGTGGGCTTGGCCCCTTCTTGTCCCACAGGGCTACAGAGGAAAACATCCCCTCTTCAGCCCATCAGAGAGATCAGTGAGCATTAATTAGTGAGCTCAGTGTCTGTGCTCAGTCTCTTCTCTGTAGAGATCCCCCCGTGCCCCCTCCTGCTGCAGGGTCTCCTGTCTGAGAAAACAGAGCTCCTGCAGCCCGGCAATTCCCACCAAGCTTGGGCTTGGGGTGCTGCTGTGCACTGAGCCTTGCCCAGCTCAGCTCCAGACCACTTGGGAGAGGGCAAGGGAGGGGGACAACCAGGCAAATGCTTGGAGGCCACAGTTAAATGTTAATGTCTGCTAATGAGGGGCCCCTGGTGTTGGTTTCCATCACGGACTTGGCCATCCCACTGTGAGGGAAGCTCTACAAACACGTCCCTGCCCTTTCAGTTGGCTGCAGTGAGCCAGGGAATGTTGGCCTGAGCAGCTGGGAAGGAGAGGGAGGCTGAAGGGGTCCCTGAGCTGGGAAGGAGGAGGATGAGTTGCTGCAGCAGTGCTCTAATGACACCTGTCTAAGCAGACCATGCACCATCAGCTCCAGAGCTCACCTTCCTCACAGCAGCCTGGAGAGATGAGGCAGATACATCCCCAGAGGAGGAGTTTGTTCTGACCCCACTCTTTCAATCTCTGTACTCTGCTGGTACAGGAGAAATATCTCAGTAAGCTGGGAAACAATTTACTGTTGGAGACGAGCAACACACACCAACCTGCTGCCTTCTTGATACTTCCTCCCACCCCCTGTGGACAATTTGCCATAAAAAAGAATACCCAAACCACTTAGGAAGGGGCACAAACTTGTTTCCTGCCTCTCAAAAATTTTCTGTTGTCCTCAGGTGTTCCTCCCTTCTTTATAGACTGAAGTTTGTGCTGAAATCTCCATCTTAACTGCACCACCCTAATGGCAAGTTTTGAAATCCTGAGAGGACCCAGACAGCAAAGCAGAGATGTTTTCTCTTCCTAACTCCTTGCCACGGCACCAAACCTGATCTGAACCCAGGTGTTGACCACCTGGACTGAAGCTGCCCTCCTCGTCTGGGTTATGCAGCACCCTCTGAAATGCACTCCCATGGAGAGTCACTGGTTGGGAGATGGAAAACCCTTTTGTTGTGCTCACAGCCAACATCCAGCTGCAATGCATTATGAGGGGAGGCAATGGCAACAACTGCAACAGGGAAAATTCCAAGTAAATATTAGGAAATCACTGTTTCTTTAAGATTCTCAAAATTCAACTTGACAAGGCACTGAGAAACTTCATCTAAGCTGGCTCTGCTTTTAGCACAGGATTGCACCACAGATCTCTGAAAGTCCTTTCCAACCTTAGTTATTCTGACTTTGCCAGCACAGTCATAGGTGAGGACTGTGCTGGTGTATGTATCCAACAGCAACCACACAGAACTCAGCAGTACCCCAAAACAAGTTCAGAGATCTTGAGGTCAGGAAGATTTATTATTTACGTCTATGCAGACTTGTGACAGGCCAATCAAACCACCAAAACAACCCTGTGCTTTTGCAGAGGAGAAGAGACAACCCTGAAACTGCCCTGACCTTCTCTCACTGTCTTGTCACACTGCAAAGTCCACACCTCAAACCTCTGGAATGATGATTTCGTTTTCTAAGACTCATGTCAAATGTGGCTTTAATCAACATCAACGACAAAAAAATCCCCAAAATATAATAACATCAGCCCTCCCTCTCTGTCACAGAGGGATGTTTACAAGCCATCTCTTTACAATACCCATTTCAAGAGACACTTAACAACTGTGTTTCAAACTGATCTGCACATGAAAAAACATTGAAAATTATAAACCCACTGGCACATCACAGAATTATTTTCTCCAAGCCTTCAGGACCAACAAATTGGTACCGAAAACTGGCTTCCAAGTTTTCAGTAACTCAAATATCAGATGAAAAATGCCAGATGGTCCTTAATTTCCATTTCCTCCATACAGATCCAGTTCAATGGCCTTTAACTTCGAGCATCACATGTGTGCAAAAATGCCACAAAAGGTCAAGATATATCACTGCACACTCAGGAACATTTCAGTTTCTCAGTGGGGCCAAATTTCAAGCCTGTGCTTCCTTTCAGACTGATTTCAGATTTAATACAAATTGTGTCTAACAGTCTGAGAAAGAACACAGAAAGGAAATGTTTTAAGCTGGATCCAGGGAAAGAGGAATTTCTTCCTCAGTTTAAACCTTGTAGAAGCCTTCTGTGCATGTCAGCCTTGTTTCAGACACACTCATGTCACTCAGGCAAGTAACTAATGCAACTTGTTATGTTTTTAAGACTTTGATTTCCCTTCTTCTCTTCACTTTTTCAGCTCATAAATCAATAACACCAGATTATATGTTATGTTGTTTTATTATAATCTCATATTATTATATAATAACACTGAGTTCTTACACAGCATGTTTTCTGAGACCCCCATCCCTCTGGCTGGGTGTGTCACAGGAGCCCAGTGAAGGTGTAGTGGGTACAATTCCCTTCCTGTCTCACTTTATATTTCTCACAATTATTTTTCTCTGGATGAAAAGGAAAGGGTTAGCAGTGAGCCTGAGGAACACTGAGCTGAGCACACCAACAAACAGAAGTGGCACAGGACAGCAGCCTGCAGAGCCCTCCAGATGCATAGCAACAGAATGATGCTACATTGCCCAAGTGTAAAATGCTCCTTTCATTCACCATCAGAAAAGAGAATTATTTCCTCCCTCCTCCTCCTCCTCCTCCTCCTCCTGGGAGGATGAAAACAGGTCAGAACCTCAAACCAATCCTTGCACTAGCAGGAACTCAAAAGGTGGCCTTGGGAGGGATTGGAGGAAGATATAAATGCTGATAGCTGGAGACACAGAGCAACACTGAACTGGAGAGACTCGAGGGAAGGAGGAATCAGAGACACCAAAGCAAGAACATGAACCTGAAACTTCTTTTTTGCCCTGGATTCTTTCTGCTGCTCATTGTCAGTCAAAACCAGGCAGGGGCCAGGTCCATTTCCAGCCTACAGGTAAGTGACTGGCTGCTCAACAGAGCAGAGAGAAGCTGATGGTTCTTTAGGAATTAGACACTTCAGATGTTTCTTCCAACCCCAGCTAAAGCAGCAGGAGAGTTGACAGCAGGAATCCTGAGGTGGGCAGGCACAGAGTTATTAAACAGGGAAAACTCAAGTCATTGATTACTGGATTTAAGTTTCTGATCATGTGAGGCAGTTGAAAGGAAAAGATTTTGCCTTTTTTTTTTTCTTGTAGGGTGAGTTTTGTGATTGGAGATGTAGGGTCACCCTGTGGCTGAGTAAAACAATGAACTTTTGGAGTAAAAAGGAATCATCCTGGAAGGACTGTGATCTCGAGCCCCAGAGCAGTCACCTGCATGCTCCTCCCTGAATTCCCCGGGTTTGGCTGAAAGAGGAATTACGGGGTTGTACCTGCAGGATCCCCTCCTCAGCTCAGTGGTGCAGCAATGCAGCCCCTGCTTGGGGGTCCCAGAGGGAGAACATAAGAGAAAGGGGAAGTGTGTATGTGTGCCTGTGTGTATTTGTGTGTAGCAATTTCAGGTCAGCAGGAAAACACATTTCAGCTACTGGAGTAGGGATCTGGTATTGCCAAATATGAAGTAACCTCTCAATCTGTAAAGAAATATTTAATATAATCCTTCAGGACCAATTCCAGAGTGTTATTGGATTGATTCTTTTATTATTCCAACATATCAACTATTTTTTTCTTGTTCCTTATTCACTTGACCAAGGCTCTTTCATCATTTTTCACAGTTTATCCCATACCCCAGCTCCAGGAAAGGGTTAAACTGGCAGTCTGCCAACTCAGAACTTTAGGATTCACCAAGGGCATATAACCTGAGAGCACCTTGAGAGAGCATTCAGAGTTAGCTCAGAGAAGCTTTGTGAGCCAGAAGAAACTAAAGATAACCATCATAAGCTTCAGAAACCACTTCAGTACTTTCATCCTTTGATAAATGTTAAAAATAAATGTCCTCAAACTTAGTGCTGAACGTGGTTTATATGAAAATAATGAGAGTTTCCAGAACCCTTCCTTCTCCTCCCTCTCCACCTTCCACCCTTCCTTTTTTCCAGAGTCTCTCCAAACTGTTGGATGAAGATCTGGAGCATCCCCTGGTCTCAGAAGAGAGGGGCCATGAGCAAGACGAGCTGATTCCAGGAGGTGTCTTTGACCAGGAAGATCCTGAAGTCCAGTGGCCCCAGGACACAGTGGAGCAGCCCCAGGGCGTGTCCCTGGGGGACGGTGCAATCCAGAGATTCTTCAGCGACCTCCTGAGTTTGTCCCGCAGATACCGAGGCAGGAGCAAGAAGGGCCTCCCCAGGGGCTGTTTTGGTGTCAGGCTGGACAGAATTGGGTCCCTGAGTGGCCTGGGGTGCTGACTCTGCACTGTGGTAAGAGAAAGCCAGAGGCAGGTCTGTGTGTGTGTGTTTAACCTGCAGAAGAGCAGAGTTAATTCAGCTTTTAGGAAATGGTGCCTTAAAATAACTTTTGCCCTCCCATCACAAGCACATTTCATTATTTTATCCTCCTCAGAATTCACTGCCAGCAGATATATACTTAAAATCTCTGATTGCCACACCTCTCTTTGTCTGCCTTCACCCTTCCTGCACATCAGCTGTGTGCCTTTCACCTGCTCACAGCAGCCAGTTCAGAGAGGTTTTTCACCAGCTCCCCGGGGATATTTGCTTCAATCCAAACAAACTCTGAGCAGAAGAGTTGGGCTGAACCTGGCCCTAGAGCAGTCAGAAATCAGTTAATTTCAGTGTGTGAAATCCTATACATTTCTCTTTTTTGTATTTATTTATTTATTTATTTCTCTGCTTTCTTGACAGGACTGGCTTCGAGGTTTCAAAGGACCTGTTGCCTTTCAGTGAGATATTCAGCTCTTTTTCATATTGGCTCCACCATCTACCACACGATGTACTGAGCAAATTGCACCCACTTCCTCCCTGAATTACCTGGCCAACAGAACACTGTACTGCCTGTTTGTATCAGAGTAATTATGTGTGAACATCTCTCTGAAATTTAGTTACAAAAAGCCACATTTGTACTGTTAGTGTACTAAATGTGTAAATAAACAAGTTTCATTATGTCTCAGGTAATAAACTGCTTTCCATAATTTAGCGAATTTGCTTCAAGCCTTTGCTGTGCTTCTCTCATGTGTCATTCCTGAAACAGAGCCCCAGTTTGCAGTTAGACACAATCCTCTGGAATTCAGAAGCATTTCAGGGGGCTGCTGTCTGGTAATCAGAAATCAGGACATACAGAGCCCCAAGCCTTTGCCCCACAATTTGAACTAAGGGCAACTCTCTTAGGTGGCATCAGTAGAAAGCAGTGACTCTGCATTTAAATCTGCCACTGACAGAGGAAAACAACTGTTTCTTCCTATTGTTTCTTACTTAAAAAAATAAAACCAAAACAAAAAATAATATTGCCCTTCTTTGAAGGAAGTCCGAGGGCACCCTATTCTTCCACAGGCAGATCCAGGTATTTCAAAGCACTGAGTAGAAAATTCAAAGACATATCCTCATGCTCTTTGCTACTTAATCTGTTTAACTTTAATAGCAAAGCAGCAGCAACAATGAAAATGCCCTGAACAGACACTCAGTGGAATTTACACAGACACCCCTGAGAACAAGCTGTCCAACAATGGATTATATAACAAATATGATACGTATATCATATAACACAATGAATTTATTATACTCTATGTTGCCTTTCCTAAGCAAAAATCACAAGAAAATTAAGGATTTCACCAGTCAGATGAAGACTTAAGGTCAGGAATGGAAGATGAAAGAAAAAAGCAGTTTTCACCATAATTCTGTATCAATAAATAGACTATACATGGCTTAAACCTAACAATTTACTTAGGCTAAGAAGAGGCAGACCTGCTTACTTCTGAGGAACCAGGATCTTGTGGCAGTTGCTAATGGGAGGGTTACAACTCCCTTCCTACTAATCCTGAGTCTAAAGCTTGCTCCCAGCTCTCAGTAACCCTCAGAGCAGGGACATTCTCACAGGCACAAAAGCTTCCTAACATTGAAATTTCGATGAAAATCCAGTGAAGGGTAAGTGCTACTGGAGTTTGTTTCCTGAACATCCTCAGCTTGTTTCCAAACTGAGCTGCATTTAAAATAAACTGTGGGTCATTGAAGTTATTTGCAGGAAAATAACAGGGGGCAGAGGAGGTTGAAGTCTGAGCTGTGAGCGCTTGTGAACAGAATCCTACAGAAGATGAACAAGAAACAGATAAGAGCTGCAATTATAGAGGCCGAGCTGGTAACGTGCCATCCCATCACCTGGCATTTTGCGGGAACATTTTAAAAAGCCACTTTTCAGAAAGCAAGAACAATTTATTTCACATAAAAGGCTCCATAATTAGATCCCCAGGACTGAAGCCAAGTGTGTTTGTACTTTAGGTAATTTGCTGAGTTCTATTAGCATTTCAATAACCAAAGCTAAGCTTTGAAGTGAGGATGCCGGTCAGATGGGGGAAGCTCATCTCTCTCTGGCTGTGCCATTTCCATCTCCGCTAAGCAGCAGTTCATGAATTTACAGACCAGGATTACAGAAGTGGCTGAGGAGAAAAGCCTCCAGTAAAACTGCTCCTACACAGAAAGAAACATAGATGTATCTTTCTCAAATGTGTCTGCTTTCGGGGAACCTTATTATAAGTGGTCTCATCCAAGACTCATTTCTGACTAGTTTATTATTAGGGGGCTAAATTGTATTTATTCCCCTTGGTCATCACACAGATCCTGTACACTCTCACAGCTTTATCCCTCTCCATTCCTGTCTGTCTCTAGTACACACAAAATCGGGGTTGATTCACATCCTCACCCATATCTGCTCCTATTCTGTACCAACATAACACTCCCACCTGGCGTGAGCTTCCTTCATTCGTGTTCCCTGCCTTCAGAACACACACCTCATTTCTCCGCCAGGCTCTTCTTTGCTGTGGTGCCTTTAAACAAAACCAGCCGGGGCTCCGTCCCGCCGGGGCGCAGCGGCAGGAGCGGGGATCCACATCCCCCCTCTCCTTCCCTCGGCAGAACCTCCTGGAGGCGCTGGGGCTGCTCCGGGGGTAGGACGGGGAGCCCGGGCTGGAGGACCAGCCTGTGGCCGGGGCTGAGAGCGGCGGCTCCGAGCGGGAGCTCCCGGAGTTGCGGACCCGGTGCCGGCGAGGGGCAGAGCCGGTGAGGAGCCTCCGGTCCTCCCTCCGACCGCGGCGCTTCTCCGGCTGCTTTGGGGCGAGCTCGGAGAGGACGGGGCTGGGATGGAGCCGGTTCCGAGCCCGTGGGTGCCGGGGCGGAGCGGGGCAGGAGCGGCCGCTGTCCCCGGCTGAAGGCTCGGAGCGGCTCCCACCGCAGCTCCCTGCCCTCCTCTCCCGGGTTTCTGGAGGAGAAGGAGAAGCTGAAGCCGGGACCGGCTCCCAGGCGCTCCCTGAGCATCCAGCCCGGTGTCCAGCAGCCGGACAGCCCGGCTGCCCCCGGACCCGTGGCAGTGGGGTGCAGAGCAATAAACTTTTGTACAAAGCCTGCATCGCTTTTTCTGAGTGTTGTTGGGGGTTTTTTTGGTGTTTTGTTTTTTTTTTTTTTTGGTTGCTGGTTTTTTTTCCAATCATGGCTTAGCACACGGTCAGAAGATACAGAAACCCCCTTCCAGAGCTCTCTTCCTCTGCCCTCAGGGCTCGGTCCCGACCCTGGCCAGAGCACCCCAGGCGGTCTGGACAAGCCTTTGTGGAGGGGCGCAGCAGCAGGAAGGATGGGGGTTACATCCTTCCAGGACGATGATCAGTCCCGTGACCCTCCACGCTGCACTGAAGGGACAGTGCCAGGCACCGCTGCCAGCTCCAGGACCGCGGCAGGGAGCCGGGATGCCTTTCCCGATGGCTTCACGCTGCTGGCAGGGAATGCTCCCAGGAGGTGGGCGCCGGGCTCGGGGTTAATTCCAGGTGGTGTCCCGCTCGCACCCCTGTGCTATGGGCTAATCCGCTGGTACCAGCGCCAGGTTTGGCACGGCAGAGCGGCACAGAGGGGGCCGCTGAGAACAGAGGGACTTCATCGCTTTAAAAATACATCTGGCTGCGGGTGAAGGGCTGCCAGGGCTTCAGCACCCGGGACAGACGCCAGTCCCCCGCACGCCGAGCGCCGGCACAGCCGGGCTCTGCCGGGCTCTGCCGGGTTCCCCTCGCCTGCCCGGAGCTCCCTGCTGCCCGCACTGAGCCTGGAGAGTCCAGTAAAAAAAGGGGCAGCCGCCACACATCCCAAACACCGGGAGAAATACTCCATGTTTGGGATGAAAATTAATTCCCCCCCTGGAAAAAGTGAGGCACCACTTAACTGTCTTAGCCGCAGTATGGCAGCTCTGGACATTTTTAGATTTCCCTTTTGATTCTCACACTGCCTCATCTCATAATTTCCTTCTCAATCTAACCAAACTGCAGGGAAAGAGAGCTTGGGTGGGATATGGTATAGTTTTGTCAAAGGGTTTAATCACTGGGAGATGAAAGGAATCCAAATCCAGCCTCTTCCTCAGAACAAAGGCGACTACAAAGGCCCCTTACAATCAGCTCGAATTCTTCAGCCGCAAACGGCAGTAGGAGAATGGACATCACGGGAGGGACGCGCGGCAGGTCGGGGCAGCACTTAGGACAGGTTTATCAGCAGAAGGAATCCACGTGGCACCATCCCCAGGCTTACAGTCCTCAGCCTTACAGGGCTGAAAAACGAGGGCGTAGAATCCTCCTGCCGGGGAAGGGGCAATGTGACCCTCAGCTGAGCCCTGTCCATCCTCCTCCTCGCAGGGATCCTCACCCGGGGCTGCAGCAGCACCTTTGGCGCTCCCCCTCTCCGCTCTGAGCAACCAGAGCTGCTCTAACGGAGCCTCCTGTCCCCACACCTCCCACCCCACACCCTGCGATGCTGAGGAAACGGGACAGTTTCCCAACCCTAAAACCAGTCACATTAAGCTTTTCATAAGAACCTGTTGCCCTGTTAAGGCTCCCGACAAGGGTTTTACTGGGGAAATGCCCAGCTGAGCACAGGCAATGCCTGGATCCTGACACTATCCATCACTGGGCTGTAAAGCCTTAACTTCACATTCATCTTACCGGGGTGGTGACACTGAAATAAAACAAAAAAACAAGTGATTTTTAGAGCTCCAACAATGATGAGCTGAGTTCTGACATTTTACTGTACAACCCCCCCCCCCCCAAGCCAAGCTCAGAGCAAGTGACAAAATGTTTCTGTGCAGAGACAGCACTAAAGAATATTTAGTGTGTGGGGGTGCACGTGTGTGTGTCTGAAAGGAAAGAAACAAAACAAAAAATACATCAATAACAGGTCTTAATTATCTTAAATTGGACACCGGATATTAATGAATAATTCTGGTTTATGTTCTCACACTTTAGCAATTTACAAAACAAAGTTACACCTCGGTGTAAACAAACACATACACACACCAAGAGCAGCAGGAAGAGAATGTTGTAACTAATTAGTGAATTATACAGACACTGCATCATGGAGTGTTAATTAAAAAATAAAAAAAAAAGAAGCTATCAGGATCTTAGTTCTTAATAGCACAAAAAAGAATGTGCTGGGGTAACACTGAAAAAAGAGCATTTCTCCCATTTGCTGAAAAAAGAAAACATGGAGGAAAAATAGAGAAAGTTGTTATAATAAAGGGTTTCATCAGAACACACGCAGAGTTGGGCTGAATTCAGACTATATTAGGAAAAAGTAGCATCTGAACATGACTCCACAACCTTGGGAATGTCCTTTCCAGTATAATTTTGGTAGCTGATCATGTGAACAGTATGTCCACATGTTTGTACACAAACATCATGTTAAAACATTTAAGACATGAGAAATATTTTATCATTGTTTTATTATTTAGAAACTAATCAGGAGATCCTTTCAAGATCTGTATTCATGTGAAAAGTCAACAAATTATAGACATTCATTCTTGTTTCAATTTAAAATAAAAAGAAACATTAGGAAAATGTGGGGCAAACAATGTGCTTCACAATTTAGAACTCTTGCACTTCTGTAAAGGAAGATTTATTTTTAATTGCACTATATTCATAAAGACAACAGTGGAAGAGGAATTTGCAGCAAATCTGTATTTCATTTGAGAATAGGCAGGTTTTAGCTAATTTAAAAAACTTCAGCATTCAAATAAATAAATACTTTTTGTTTTTAATACATTAAACTGAAGATTTCATTTTAACCCCTCCCAAAACACATATAGACACAAATTCACCCATTCTTCCTTGGGGACAGATTCTGATTCCTTTCTGAATAACACTGAAAGCCGTCTATTGAAATTTCTCATCGAGCAAGTTTCTTTCTTGCACGAGGGTACAAGAAGATTATTCCTGTATCTGGCCACCTGGCCTTTCAATTTTATTGCTGCAGGGTCAAGCCTTACCATCGATGTTTAAAGAAATCCCATTATTTACAGGTTTGGCTGTTAACAGGGACAGTGTTTTCGGCGGTGCCGGAGCCGTCGGCACAGAGGGCTGGAGGCACTCGCTGTCCCTGCAGAGTCAGTCCTTGCTGAGGTGCAGATCGAGGTGCTGCTGCTGTTGGTAACACAAAAAGTCTCAACGGTGTTATCACCTCAACAGCACTGGGAAAAGAGAAGTTGGCCCAAATCTGGGATTTTCAGCACACTCCGTGGTATGCGGTGGCCGCACATATTCCATATATAGAAGGGAAGTGTGCACGATGCTGTAGGTGTCCTAAAAGTAGATTTATCTTCAGCCTTTACTCTTCATGAAATACTCATCTGAAAAGCCTTCTGTTTTCCCTGTAAAAGGTAATTTCTCTATGGAAATCTTCTAACTGAGCAGAGTTTAGAGCAGTTTCGGGACTGTTTCCTGTCTCCATAAATCTGACCATTCTTGAAAGAAAATTGCTAAGAATTTCCAACTGGACCGTGTAATCACTGCCCTGGTATCAAGAGGAGGGGGAGTGACATGAAATCACTGACTTGTGACATACATTCCTCAGCAACGGCGGCTGCTGCCTAATGACAGCTAATAAAGGGAATCTTCCCTTGACAGAGCTGCATGCCTGCAGTGGGACTGGAATGTGCCCAAGATAAACCCCCTGATAACCCAGGAAGCAGAGATCACACCCCAAGAGTATAAAAGAGGAGCTTCGGAAGAGAGAGGACAGGACAAGGAATAGAGAGACCTGAAGGGACATCTCAGAAGAGACAGTTTGAACTTTGCTATTCCCAACCAACTCAGCGCCATGGACACTAAAGGCTCATTTTCCTGTGGCTTCCTCTTGCTGCTGCTCATCCAGCTCCAGTCCAGCAGAGCCAACCCCATCTACAGCCTCAGCCCTGCCAAAGAACTGGCCAGCATGGAGGTGAGCACTCTCTCTCTTCTCAAGGTTAAATTTTGGGGGTGCTCAGCAGAGCGTGAGGTGGTGCTTTGTCTTCCCTTTGCATGATCAGACAGCAATGGCCACATTGGCCATCACATGCCAGGGGACAAAGCCTCAGCTCTTCCCAGGGGCTCAGAGAAGCTCTGTAGGGCAATATCCTCCTGTGCTGGGCTCACCTGAGCTCCTGGGCAGCACTGGGAATTAAAATTGTGATGCTGTGGGGATGTCTGCTTTGGGTTTTTGGTTCTTTTCTCTTAAAGATCCATCTCCTTGGGAGCAAAGCTCCAGAGAGGGAAAAAAATCTTCAGAGTAGCTCTGCAAGAACAAACAGAAAACTTTGAGGTGGCTTCTCTCTACCCCACTAAAGGGCAGGAGCAGTGAAGCAGGGCAGCCATAGGGCTGTGGCTCTGTGAATTTGAGAGATTTGTGTATGGATGGGAGATGAGGAGGTAAAGAGGAGCACCCAAAGTCAAATTTTAGAAATGTTTCTAGAGGAATACTATAATCATTTAGTGTGGATCATCCAGGAAATCTTCCAGAGCCATGAAATTACCAAGTGCAAACTCTAGTGAGTGACAGAGAACACCCATTGTTGCAGCACAACACAAGCTTAAGACTCAGCCTTGCAAGATGAAATTTGAAAGCTCAAACCTTTCCTTGGTCTGGTACCAGTGACCAGCTTCTCACAGCTGTTCTCAGGGCCTGAGAACAAACTCCCTGAGACATTGGGACAGTGTCAGCTGTAGCTAAAACCACCCTGTGCCTCTGGGCTGTTTGCAGCAGCCAAGAAGAGCGGCTTCCAAATGCATTTATTGTCAGGCAAGCCATGAGGCTCACTCCTCTCTATTCTACTTCCAGAGATGAGCAATTATTTTCCCCTAATTGGTTGAGCTGCCCTTGAGAAGGTTATCTGATCCCTGTCACACAAAGCTGTACAAATTACACAGAATGGTACCCAGGAAGAAATCACTCAGCAGGCAATAATTTAGCACGGGGGTATTTTTGGTTACTCTAAGGAGCAGCAATCCTGTAACCCCTGGGGCAGAGATCACCAAGAGCTTCTCCAAGTGGTGTCCATTGAAATAGCCAGGGGTGACAAAGCAGCAACTTCTGAGAACATGGCTATGGATCCAAAGGTTCTCTGAGGCTGTACCACTGCTGGGCTGAGCGGTAGCTCCCTGTGCAACTCAGACCTCGGGCTTTTTTTCTCTGTCAAGGGTTGTAACCTTGCCAGTAAGACACACTTGGTGTCAAGCAGCTTCATTCAGCTCACAGTTGTAAATTCCTGTAGATAGAATTGCTGTGAACAGGGATTTAATGCAGAGGACAGAGCTCAAGGACCTGGTATCCAACCTGACAGTCTCCCTAGGGCTGCCCGTGGGACTACTGATGAATGCAGAACGGGACGACTGGAAGACTTAGCAAATGACCACAAAACTAGGAGTTTCATGAAGTTAATCCTTCTCTTACAGGCTCTGTTGGAGAAGCTGGAGGATAAGTTTGCAATGATTGAAGCCCTGGAGTCCAACCCTGACCTGCAAGAACCCAAACCCCAGGAGGAGATCCGCCCGGAACTCGACGACGACAGTGAGGACCAGAAGGCTGAGCCCAGGCTGGCACCCAACACCCCCCTGTCCTACAGGGACCCCTTCCTCAAGAGGCTGAGGGGGCTGCAGATGCCCAGGATGATGAGAGATTCCGGGTGCTTCGGGAGGAGGATCGATCGGATCGGCTCCCTCAGCGGGATGGGCTGCAATGGTGAGTCACTGTCTGTGCCACCACAGGCGAGGAGCAGCCCTTTAAATCTTTAAGAAGACACAGTTTGAGAAAGGAGTTAATTTTAGCCTAGTATTTAAGCCAGTACCGTTTTTTCAAAAGCACTGTTGACAACAGTGCCACAGACTGAAACAGAAACAGATTTTAGTAACATTTATTTCGTGTTTGGTTTGCAGGTTCCCGGAGGAATTAGGATCAACCTCCCTATTCCCTACTCTGAAGAATGCTTTACAGTACCTGTTCCTCCCAAGATGAAAGCCAGATGCTTTCCAAGCTCCTCAACAGAAAGTTATTCCTATTTTTATTTATTTATTTATTTATTTATTTGATGTTTTTTTAAAGAACATTTCTTGCTCTAGCACCAAGAGACCATCTTTAAATAAAACTAACACATTAGACATCTATGCTGGACCTCTCTCCTGTCTGTTGCATTAAATTTTCTTGTATGTTCCTAAAGTCAAAATCCTAAGTTTTATTGGTATTCTGGTACCCACAAGGCTGGATCTTACTTACACAAGATAGAGAAAGTATGAACTTGGTAGAAACTGAGTTTTTCACTAGAGCTTTTCCATCTGCACTAAAAAATTCTAACAGATTAGCAGGAAAAAAAAGCTTGTTCAACATTGAGAGACCAACATACATAGACAGGGTTTCAGTAACAAGAGAGTCCTTTTGCTGGTTTAGATTATTCAGTCACAGGAACTGCCACAAATCCCCCATGTAAGCAAAATTTACATGGAAAGAAATAAGAAAAATTATAACACTCCACAAGTTTCAAAATAACCAGAGGGAGGAAAGGGAATTCACTGTATTTGCTTTCTAGCACTGGCCAAATAAAGGTTACGAGCATCAACAGAAAGATACATCAGTAACTGTGTCTTGTCTCACTCTGCATGTGGCTGAGATGCTGATTCCCAGCATTTCTTGAAGGATTCTTTGAATAATCCTGGAATATTCCTCATGAGAGGGCAGGTGGGATCACTCCAATTACGAAGCAGCTTGTACAGAACATTTATAACTTTCTGGGAATGGGCCCTGACAAAGCTGTTCTGACAGGGTTGATGGGAACACTGCAAGGCTGATTAAGGTTTGTTTAACCTTTGCTAAGTGAGGTTTCACACTTAGGAGTTGAATTTGACCCAAAATATATTCTCCCCCCCAACAACGAAGGTGATATGGCCAAGTGCACGTTCAGTCACCATCCCAAGGACCAAACAGCTCGGAATCCCATCAGCCCCAACAATGGCATCGAGCCCAGCCCAACACAACTGTCCTGTGACTGCACACACGGCTGGAACCCGGCTATTTTGAGCACCTCATGAGCCTCATTCCCAGAATCTCAGTCCATTCCCAGGTACTGGTGTACCCTGGGAAGCTTGTTCAGGGCCTGAGAAAGGAGCACCAGGACAGACTCAACTGGAACAGTCCCGTTCTGACTTTGCTCCTGCAAATGCACAGGGAGAGATTAACAACACCTGGCCAGGCCAGGCTGTGGGAGGAAGGTGTTCCAGGGCTGGGACAGCTGCTCACAAAGGCTCTCAGGGACCACAGATACAGGGAAAGGGTAAATCTGAGTGCACACCACCCCTGTCACAGCTAAGGCTGCTGCACCCCTTGAACAGGGCTCATGCCACACACGTTTCTGACAAGCCACCCTGCCAGTCCCACCCTGCCCTGCTGGCACAGCCTCTGGGAGGGACCTGGATGCTCCCTTATGATTCTTCCCAAGGGAAGAAGAATAGAAGTCTAATCTGAAGGGATCATTTTGCTCCACTCCAATAGCAAACCACACCTAGTGTGATAGAAATCACACATCAGAGCCCCTCCTTCCAGCAATGACAGCTAAAGGTAAAATATCTGTGCAAGTGTCCACACAGGTTTCACTGTCAGGAGAATGAATTCCCAGCAGCTTCCATGAAACATCTCTGCAGTGAAAGCTACAGTGACTTAGCATTTACTCAGAGGCAGTTTCACAGATCAAGGGGGTGTGAAGTCACCCTTTGGAGACCCTTTGTGGGGATAATAGGGCTTTGTCTTCTCAAACAGCCTTTCCAAACACACCTGTTTCCCACTGCAGCAAGGTGGGAACACACAGGTGGATCCCTCCATACCAGCACTGGGCAACTTCCCACGTGCTGCTATAAGGGGAAGTAAAAACAATCCACTTATTCTAACAATAACAACTCTTGCTGGAACTGAATTTTACCCAGTCAAGCAAAACTTGCACAGACACTGTAAATTGTCCCTCCCTGTCAGCCCCTCAGGGCACAAAACTCTAATTAGTTCAGTGGAATGTGCTAAAAATGGCAAGAAGAGTCGATGCTGCCTGACCCAAAGCCAGGTGGGTCCAATATTAACAGCAAGCCAGTTCCTGGTGGAACAAGTCTGTATTGGCTGGCAGACAGTAAGTTAATGGACCCTGGGGTCTGGGAGAACCTCATTGAGGGTAAGCAATCGAGGAAAAAAGCACCTCTGACTGGATTTTTACTGCTGCTCCCATAAACACACTGAGCTGTAAAGCTCCCTCAGGGAAATCCCACAGCCAGGTCAGAACAGGGCTGCACACAGGAACAGGCACAGGGAAAAGCTGAATGAGGGGAATCCAGCACTGATCGGCTCTGCAGGCAAAGAGCATCACCCCAAGGACCACTGCTGATGTGAGGGCTGGATCAGAGAGAGCAGGAAACGGCCTTGGGAACAGCCATCGTGCAAATGAAGAAATATCCCAGTGGGATCAGAGAAGGACCAGGCTCACACCCTCCACCCGGCTCTGATGACATTTGCCACCTCCTGCCATGCCAGAGCTTCATTCTCACTTCCAAACAGGCAGAACCACTGATGAGCAGTGCATAATTCAGCAGCTTTCTGTCCTCTGAGCTCTGAAACCCAGCAATTCCACCAGCATGCTCCAGGCACTCTGTAAGGCACCACCCTTGGCTGGAAAAGCGGTTTGCTTGGCGTGGGCTTTATTTGCAAACTGGATATGATGATGGTTTCTTTGCCCCTCAGACACTGCACTATCCCTTTCCAGCTCCCCACTAGATGAAATGCTTCACTGGAATCCCAGTCTGCAGACAAGAATGCCAAGAGGAGCTGTCAGCACTGCTTTGTTTCTCTAAGAAATCGTGTGTGGAGCACAGGGCACACGCCCTCCCCTGCTGCAGGGAGACGTGGAGCTGTGCCAGCTCACATCCCAGGCTGGCCACAGCCAGCTTGCTTGATTTACTTTCCCTGAATCTTGGGCCCCAAAGGCATTTGCTGATTGACATCTGCTTGATAAGCATGTCCCACACTTTTATGTGGGAAGGAAGGATGATTTGTAAGACCTTCCCCCTCCCTTACTATCTCCTGCCTGCTCTCTGGGAAAACCAGCACAAAGCTGAACAGAAACAGAAGCAGAGTTGGGAGTAGGGGAAGTTTTAAGAAAACAGAGGGTGGTGGGAAGGCAGCTACAGTCAGGCCTGCTATGCTGGCAACTGGGAGGAAGCAAAGGAAAGATAAAACCAGTGTGTAAGTTCAGCCATCCCAAGAGATATTCTCTAGTACAGGCATCAAGGAGCTGCTGGGGGAGTCAGCAAGGGACTCAGGGTTGTCCTGTCTTACCTGTTAGAGTTGTGAGCTGTCAACACAGTATTGTTTCCTATGTTCATCTACTGAAACTGGTACACGTGGGGTCCAGTGTCTGCTCCAAAATGCTTAAGGAATCATTAAATTGTGTGTCAAACCATACCCAGCCCACACAGGGATTTGTGCCTTCATTCCTGCACGCGTCCCCAGAGAAGGGACACCTTGCTCACTTTTTAACAGTGATCTCAACATCCAAACCTCACAGACTGGTACCCCTCCCTTCCCAGATGGTGGAACTCACTGATGTCTCATTCCAGCTCCCAACAAGCCCTTTCCACACACTGCATGTGAACAAACAGTGGGTGCAGAAGAGGCTGAGTGTATCCCACCACTGCTGGAAAGCGCTTCAGCACCCTGGACAAGAAGAGCAGCTTCACTCCTCACACAGAGCCAAAGCTCAGGGCAGCCATCCCCTGTTCCTTCCTGTGTGTGCTGCATGATCCACACCCGTATGGGAATGCACACACCACACACCTGTATGGGTATGTACACAAGTTGAAGTAAAGCAAAAATTGAAAAAATAATAATCTCACTGAATGGGCCATTCATTCAAGAGCTGGACTCGATGATCCTCGTGGGTCCCTTCCAGCTCAGGATGTTCTGTGATTCTGGAAATTTTTCTGCTAGAGCTCCAGTGTGCAGGTACAGGAACACACAGGGATTTAATGGGTCTATAACCTCTCTCATTCCCTCCTACATCCCTGCATTTGTGACCAAAGGCAGCATAGAGCTGAAGCAGAGTTCTCCCACTCCTTTCTCCTGATGATCCCCTCCTACCCCTTGCCAGAAGCACAGCTCAGTTAAAACCACCGTGGCACTTCTTGTTCAGCTCCCAAGCACAAACTTTCTCCCATCCCCTCACAAAAGATGGTTTTACCTATTTCAGGCTTTCCCTGGCATTACACAGACACAGGGGAGAGCCAGAGGGCAGGAGCCAGACAAGCTGTGGAGTGTTAGACTGCATCAGAGTTATGTGCATCCTGTACAACACAGCCCTTGATCCAGAAAAACATGGAAAGGCTGTGAGATTTTGGGGTCAGGTATTTCTGCAGTGCTCAAAGACTGCATTTACTGACATTTTCGGCCTGCAAGCGTGTGATGAAAGCTCAAAAAGTGTCACAAAATACTTTTCTGTAAGACAGACAGCAGGACAAAAGCAGGAAAGATAGCCACAAACTAAATAAAAGTTTAAATTAAGATTTTTTTCACATCCTGGAGAAGCCACCTGAAAAACAAGAGGTGCCACACTGCACTCTGAGCCTCTTTCATCAACTTACTGGGAGGAAGGTGAGTTCTCAGGTAAGGAAAGCAGCACCATGTGCACAATTCAGGTCCTTATCAAACTCTGGGAATTCCCTCCTTTGATACAGCTGTTGTGGGAGAACATGGAATTACAGTGGTCACAACCTAAAGGATCACACGTTCCTCTCTGCCCACCCCCAGAGCACCCTCTGCACAAACTGTAGATCCAGACAGCTCATAAATAGCAACTACTCAACTCCCTCAAATCATGCTCTTGGATGTTGCCATGTTCTACTAGTTTTATTATCATAAAGGGCAAAAATAAAACAGTGCTAGAAACATCAAAAGGGCAAAAATAAAACAATACTAGAAACATCAAAAGGCCTTGAAAGTGCTGAAGGAGACACACAAACATTTTACTCTCAGACATGTTATGGTTCACATGAATACTTCCCAAGTGCCATAGTTCAAATAAAAATATATTCATACAAATTTAAAAAAAATACAATTTATATACACCATGGAATTAGCTTACATCGTTTCATAACGAAAAAACAGTGCAAAAAAACAAATGGAAAGGTAAGTTGCTACCATTGGAATGGCTCACAGTAATCAACAATTCAAAACTGCATCATTAACACTGCACAGGAGACCACAGGGCAGGGGAGAAGGCCCCAGACTAACCCTCTAACCCTGCCATCAGAACTAATCCAGTTCTGGGTTATTATTCTTTTAGTGTTGCTCTGAGTAAAAGGTTACAGGCACCTATGTTAGAGTTTCTTGGTAAATCACTAAGCAACCAGAGCCAGAGTGGAAGCAGTTAGTGTGTTGTAAGAAAGGAATTAAATGACCAAAGTGTGAGAATGAGACTGATTCAACACAAGCCCCTTGGCATCAGCCTCAGCAGAAGGGAAATGCTGCATCTCAAACGTCAGGTGAACTTGTAATTCCCTCTCTGCAGGCCACAGAACAGCAACTGCACACTGAGATTTCCCTTTAAAGCAGCTGACAGGGTCACCCACCAGCCTCATTTAAAACTTCCATACTGAAAGAATGAAAGGGTGTGTTTTCCAGCTGAAGCATTCGAATAAGATGCCCAGGCAGAGCAGACAGAGCTGACAGCAGGTTGGAGGCAAGTGCCTTCTCATGGGGAAGCAGCTGGTGCTCAGAAAAACCCTGACAAGATTCTCCAGCTTGCCTTGTCCGGATTGCCCAACTCCAGCCTCAGTAGTGATGACAAGGCATCCTGCAGCAAAATAGCCTGCAGTTTGTGTACAGAAATAAAGCAGGACCAGCTCAGGGCCAACAATCTAAGGAGCCCTATTCATGTGAAGAGAAGGAAACTTCCACACACATTCATTCAACCTGAGGAAGAGGGAGAACATTTGTCATAGAGAGACACAGGTGCTCTAAGAGGACAGGATTGCTAATTCCACATCAGAGTGATCTGAAATCCCACAGAAACAGGATTTCTGTGATTTGTAACCACCCAGAAGCACAAATCCTCTGAATGAAAGGCAGGTTAATGGAAGCACATTTCAAACCTACCGCCCAGCTTCAGGGAGTGCAAAAGGGTGCTGGAAGTTTCTTGGGATAGCTCAGTGCAAGACCAGAGCTCAGGAAATACAGGTATTTTAGACACCACCTGCAGAGACTATCCAGAGAGAACAAACATCCTCACTCTACTTACAGGGAAAGAACTTGCAAATCAAGAGTAATAGCTGGTGCCAACTCCTATGCTCTAAGGAAATACAGAAATACAGAAAATCAATGTCTGACTTCCTTCTGTCCCAAGTCCCACCCAGCCAGCTCCTCATGGCAGACAACAGGTTAACTGGAGGGCTCAGAGGCCGTGTAGAAGCTTTTCTGGGATACATTCCCCATGTTCCTTGGCCCAGCCTCTTGGCTGAGGGAATGCTCTGTGCTTTATCAAGCCAATCAGCTCTGCAGCCCCTGGAGGCACAAGGCTGGCTTCCCACTGAGGGTTATCTGCACACAAACTCAGGAGGGCAGGTGCCTGCTGGAACAATGCAGGTGCTGGCCAGGATGGTACCTGCTAAAGCACTGAACTGGCTGCAACTGGCTCCTAATGCTGATTGCTGCAGTTGCAAACATTATCCCAAGCATTTTTAGAGCACTTATCACCTGCAGCAAGTCCTGCCTTATCCACCAGCACCAAGTATCTCTCCTGTAGGGCAGCCTGAAGCTACAGCAGCTCCTCTCATGACAGAGATCCAACCAAGCCTTGAGACCATCTGCTCTATTTGCCTCCAGAAAGCAACACCTCTCCATGCTCTGAGGACCTGGAGTTCCCTGGTCTGTAACTCCAGCTGGGAAGGTGTCCCAGGCTCTCACTGCTAGACCAGGACAAGGACAAAGTGCCTACAAATGCCCAAGAAATGCAGGGGTGTCAGTGACAAAGTGGAGTGCCACAAAGTGCCTTGGAAGAGTCTCTGACAGGGAGATAATAGCAAGAGCTAACAGAGATCTCCCTTCTCTGAGATGCATTGCAAATGTATTAAATACTTATAAACCCAAACAGTAAAATTTAACAATTTTTGAGCTCCTGATTTGTTGAGCTGCTCTCAAAAGTCGTCTGTCAAAAACATCACAGAAGGGACATTTCCCCATGAAAGAAGTAGAGAAATTAGGAACAAATGAAGCTAGTGTGGAAAAACATGGGCAACTGGGAGCACTTGCAAAGAGAGGTATATGTCCAAAAAGCTGGATTTTTTTAATACTGCTTTTGAGAAAAGCCATCCTGCAGAGTAGCTCTTGGATATCTGCAAACCCCAGTATCTCCTCTCAGCCTCGACAGCAACCCCCTTCTCACACAAATAAGGCAACAGTTGCAGGAACAAGGGAGGAATAGGAAAAGGGAGTCATACAGGAGGAAGGGAATGATGCTGCAGTTCTCTGCACAGGACACAGGGGAGTTTGATGGTTCTTCCTTCCAACTCTTAAAAACAACCCAAACCAAAACGGCAGAACACACAGTGCCAGGACAACATCTGATGGAAGGAGGAAACTGGGGGACAGGGAAAGAAAACACCTGGATAAAGAGTGGTCAAACCAAGTGCCTGAGACCAATCAACAGCCCTGGGCTCAGGCAGCTCCTCTAATTCTCTGGCTAGCAAGATGTTTTCCAGTTCCCCAGGCTTGGTATGCACGTGAGAAGCCAAACTGCAGGGCTTGGGCCTTTGGGGTCCCAGCAGGATGCGAGCGCGTGTGCGGGGAGGAGGCCACACCAGCAGTGGGGCAGGGGCTTCAGATGGTCTGGTAGTGCTGCCTCAGTCTTGCCTGCAGGAATTCGTGGGTCAGGTTGTGCCGAGTGATTATCCCAACAATCTTAAAGAGGGAGAAAAGAGGAAAAAGAGACACAAGTCAGTGTCAGAGATGTGCCACTGAGACGAGCATGGCAGAGCTGTTGTTCTTTACAACCCCCTGGAAAGGGGAAACCTGTAAGTAGTTCTTGACCAATGCTGAGTTAGGGTGGGTTCAAGTTCAAATCTCATAGAAACAGTGCCCCCCTCCCTCTCCCAGCATTTATTTCCAGGCAAGACACTGTTTTAACTACACCTGAACAGAGAGCTTAACCATTGCTGTCATGTCAGCACACAGCAGTAATTACTCCTGCCCAGGAAGGGAAATCCTGTTCATGTCAGACAGCTTACAGATGTAACTAAATCCTTTGGGAAGTGAAAACTGCAATTGGAAATAACAAAGCTGTCTTTTATGGCTTCATTCAAGACATTTCTGGTATCCCACATGACATGATTACAGATAGCTCCTATCACACACATCCTGGGAAGCTCTAAAGGCCAAACAGAAATGGGTGAGATTAGGTAAGTGGTGGCTGCACACTGGCAGGTGGCAAAAGGGACCTTCTCCCAGCCTGCTGCTGAAGCAGTAAAGCACACATTTACACACTGGAAGAGTTTAGAACTAGGCTGTTCTCTAGTACTGCAAAAGCATCAGGTACTAAACGTGGAACCAGCCAACACCTCTTGTCCAACTCACAGGTTCTGCAGAGTAGCTATGGGGAACCCCAAGAGGCAGAAAAAGCAGTGCTGCCTCACACAGACCAGTTCAGGCTTAAGGGAAACAGTTTCTCCTTATGTTTGTAGGAGGCTGCTGACATCTACTGACTGGTCCTGAGCATCGTAGATGGCAGAGACAAGGACAAACATGAATCAAGCACAAACCATTTAAACACTCCTTTACTTTGCTGCTCCCATGAGTAGGAACAGAATGAAAGTTCCCTTCCTGCAGAAAACCCTCCTGCCCAAACACACAGGAAACTTTACTCTTGGCCCTGAATTAAGCTGTCAAAGAGGAAGGCAAAGTAGTGGCCTCTGATGAGCTCAAGGCTCCTCAACAGATACAAGATTGTAAGAGCTTCCACATGCTGCAAACCTGAGAGAGGAGATGCATGTCCTGCCTTTTGCAGGTAAAGGGGAAGCAGGCTGGGGCACAAAATGCAGTAAAAAAAAATCACAGTAATTGACAACACCTCAGGACCCTAAGAAGATCACATTCCAACTTCTTTAGAGCACTTGTTTAATGTTAAAAGAGATCTTAACTGTTCCAAAGGCAGAAAACACACAGAGGCTTCCTTGCTCAGCTAAGACAAGATGGAGATAAGGACCCACCTCTCCAACCGCGTTCACAACCGGTAAATGCCGGAGCCCCATCGTCCTGAACAGGTTGAAGACTTGTGACACGTGAGTATTTGGAGAGACAGTAAAGGGTGATGGGTTCATGTATGGGGTGACATCCTAAGGAAGAAAAGCAATCACGTTATTTACAAGAGGCATTTTCACTATCTCTGGGAATCACCAACAAGCAATTCCTACAAGCCCTGTCTGTAATGCACCAATCTCTGGAGAGGGTATGGGACCGTGAGCATCTTCTATTTCTGCACAAGATGAAATTATTTTGCTTTGGTTTGGAAGGAATTTAAACTGGACAGGCAACACCTTATTCTAGAAGTAAAGCACCTGCGGAAGCTGTTACCTCATGGCTTGATTTCCACATGCAGAGAAGGCTGAGTGCATGAGGAGCACGAGATGCTGGTCACTAAACCAAAGGGGGGAGTTAAACATGCTCTGTCACTGTAGTGCCCATCTTACCACTATCATGCGAGGGTTCAGCAGAGTGAGGTCCAGGTCATGGATATCGGGGTAGCGAGGGTAATCCTCCGACATCTCTGCGTGGGACAGACGGGGCTGACTCGCACTCTGCCAAGGAAACAAACCCCACTGAAATCCCCCAGGTGCCACCATCCCACACAGGTACCTCTCAGTGCAAACCCAAACCTATACAGGCAGAGAACAGTCCTGCTCCCCAACCTCTGACAGACCTCCCCTCGACACTGGAGGGCAGCAGGAGATCAGCCTTGTGGGAGATGGGCCTCTCAGCTCACACTGATCTCAGTGACACAGCTGACACTCCTCTGGTAAGACCCGGGCACACAGCATAAAAAAAACCAGTATGCACTGCTGGGTGCTCTGTTTGTATTTGATATCTGCCTCCCATTCTCCAGTTCTGACAGGATGGCATCTTTAATGCAACAAATGGGTCTGCTGGTTTACTTTTTTAACAACAGCTGTCGGCTTTTCCTGGGGATACTTAAACAGCAATTCAATTCCCTTTATTCTAAGAGCTGCAAGGGAGAACTCACAGTACTTGTCTGCAGCTTTTAAAACACACAGGCATTCCTTAAAGTGTAAAAATAAGTAAATTCTTTTTGGCAGCCCATAAATATAGTTCCCAACCTCCTCGGCTGAGAGGGCAGGGATGTCTCTGCTACAATTCCCAACTAGGAATACTCACCGACTGGCTCTCGGAGTAGCAAACCCCCCTGTCAAGGAGGGTGACCAGCTGTGAGCGCAGGATCAAGCCATGGAAGGTCAAGGGTCTGAATCGTTCCTCCATGGTCCACTCCTCACTGGGAGACTGGTCAGGGTACAGGTTGGGGTAGGGAGTGTATCTGTGAGGGATTTAACACCACGTGTTATAAGCTGCATGAACCTAAGGAGAGCCATACACCCCTGCTTCCAAAACAGCAGCTATTTCAGCAATTTGCAACCTTCTCCTGAACATTTGAGGGACTCTTGATAGAGGCAAGCAAACCTTTACTCCACAAAGCAAAACAGCAGAGAGGGGTCAAGAGCCATTATGTAGTCAACCACAGCAGCAGAATGGAGAGCCTCCTAACTCTCAATTTCTAATCATTTGCTACTAAAGCAATTTTCGTTGCCAAATTATTCAGATTCTAATAAAAGCTGAAGCATCTGGCAAAATGTCAGGGTCAGGATGCCACTCATGAGAGTCACAATCACTAACTTAGAAAATGATTCACTACACTGGGCTTCTCCTTGGAAGAAACATAAGCCTGGTGACTCAGCCCAGTTACCAGAACGGTGGTATCAGTATCATGGCACCAGGTCATTAGCTGGGATAAGTGAGCTTTGCAGAGCCCTCAGGTTTTTGCAGACAAGAGGACATCGATTTCTACAGAGAAGAGATCTCCCCAGGTATTCCATCCTCTCCAGGAAATATTTCTGGGAATTTAACAGGCTGGACATAAGCCATTAGCCTGGGACTCACTCACAGGTGTGAGCCCCAGTACAGGCTGATGAGACCTGACAAGTCACTTCTAAAACATGGACAACAGCACTATTTCCTCTGACATATGGAATGACAGGGACTATATGAAGCACTGGAACACATCTCAACATATGGAAATACCAGGATCTCACCTCCTCTCCAGCATCTGCTGCAGCAGATCCTCCTTCTCGGGAGGCTCCTCCGTGGCTATGTGCTCGTCACACATGTTCCGCAGCTCGCTCGAGGGGTAGGACTTCATGGACTGGCTGCGCTTGCGCTGCTCCCCGGCTCGGGTCAGGATGCTGGATTTCTGGATACAACAAACACTTTTCAGATACTCACCAACCAAGTCAAGTTATCCAAGAGTGACTGTGAACTATCTGATCATAGCTTTGTGCCACCAGATAAGATGTTCCTGAACGAGTGCTGCAGGACTTGTAGGAACAGCCAATAGACTGTGCTGTGGTGCCAAATTCTGCTTCCCCTTAACCTAAAACAGGTCATTTTGTCCTCTTAACTTTGTCCTCTAGGAACACAGCCCACTCTTCTGCCTTTATCATGACCCAGAGAATGGGATGAAATTGAGTTCTCAAAAATTTTGTGTTACAGTAAGTGCTTCTCTCTGACCTGAGTTCTGCACAGCAGCCTAGATAACTAAAGCAAGGCCCTCCACCTGCAAAACAAAGCTCCCTACCCTTCAACTTATCAAACAAGCAACTGTTTACCTTGAATTTGATGTTGTTACTTATGAGCTGATTTCCCTTCATGAACTCCCTCTCGTTGCCCCTGTTCTCAGTGACCACAGGGAAGGCGTGATGGACAGTCGTGCGCAGGATGCTCACGAGGGACTGGATCCGGGTGTGAGGGTACACGTAGGTCAGGTTGGGTTCCATGATGTCACTGGCTCGTAGCCTGAAATAACAGAAATCCAAGACTGCTGCATGCATCACATCAGTGACAGTGATGGACAAACAAGACAACAAGCCAGTCCCAAAATGAGATCCTGAAGGAGTCTGCTGCAGTTTAGTTCTGCCAGCTCCTTGTACCCGTGTGCTCACCTTCACTGTGGTATCAGCAGTGATGGCACAATCCATTTTTTAAATTTTTTTTTTAACAGAACAATGTATCAATAATGTAATATAGGAAAGGGAAAATGTTCCAACTTATAAGAAGTGTTTAAACACTATTGGGAAAAGAAGACAGGTGGGAAGATAACATTCTGCAAGAAGAAAAGTCAGTGGAACATTTTCACAGAGTTCTTGCTAAACCTCACAAATCCACCCCTCAGATCTCCACGCATACACCCCTCCTCAGAAAGGTCTTCAGCATCTCCTTCCTGATGAACAACTCCCAACTTCATTCACAGCAGCCCTCACAGCTGCTCCTCAGAGCAGCCAGGCTTGTTGGAGGTAAAGCATCATCCCCCTGAACTAAAGCTTTTCTGAACTCTAACCCACAGCCTTGTCAAGAGGAGCAGCCTTACTTATCCATTTCCACCTCTGTTTCCCACTCCAGAAGAGGCACTCCTCGCAAGTTCACATGGATGTCATAGATGCCTTTGTTGAAAAAGTCTCCTGTCCACTTGGCTACCTGCAGAGCAAACAAAAGGCTTGTCGCTCCAAGTACCAGACTCCTTGGCTTATGACAGCCCCAGAAGGAACAGAGATTCAGGGCCAGCAGATGTTCGAGCAGCCTGCAGGAAGGCAGAGCTAAGGCCCTGCACTGACCATGAGGGTGATCATGATGGGGAGCCCGTAGGTGATCTCGTTGGTGGACTCGATGAGGATGACGGTCAGGCTGATGGTCATGCGGACCACTCCTCCCAGGAACGCCGCGGCCCCGATCAGCGCGAAGGTTCCCGAGTAGATGTGATCCAGGCCGATGTAACTAGGGCAGAGCACAGAGCCCACAGGTCAGAAAAACCTGCCTGAGAGCCCAGGGTGCACCTGCAGCACGTCCCTCACACACACACACACTCTCGATGCACCTTTTGAGGAGGTTGGCGACCAGGCGTCCGAAGGCAGCCCCACAAAGCAGTGATGGCACAAACAGACCACTGGGCACAGAGATCCCATATGTCCAGCAGGAGAGTAAGAAATAGAGAAGGAAGAACAGGGACAGGGTGACTGGGCTGAAAGTACCTGCAAACACAAGAAGAATCATGACTGAAGAGGCACGGGTGTGTCAGACAAACACAGTCTTGCACCATCCACCCCACAGCTCACAGCAGGCTCATCTCATGACAGCTACTGAGTCTTCCAGTCCAAACACACATGCAGACAATGAATAAGTGAAAAGAGAGGAAAAGCAGGCCTTTCTTCCCATGAAGGAGACTTTCACTAGTTGCACTAGAGCCATGAAGGCCACCTTCATGGTGCTTATGACAAGGCTGTTCCAGGCAAGATGAAGCTCTGAAGCCTAAACATGGGATGGGGCACTGTCCCCTTACTACTCACCATCCTGGTGGAAGAGCTGCAGGATAGCTGACTCCTGAGGGTTGAAGAACAGCGTGGCCATGTCATTGTAGGTCTCATTCGGGCAGAAAAATGTTTTGATGCTTGAATTTATATCCTCTGACATATCCTAATGCAGGACACACAAGACAAGAAGACTTAAAAGCCACTGTCTCCTACCATTAGCCTTGGGCAGACTGGGAGTAACCCTATGACAGGGAATGTAATCCTCACATGAGATCCCTCACCTGCAGGCTCAGGGTGTCGTTGCCACTGTGACTGCTGGAAGACATCTGCCTGCATTCCCCCAGGACCATGGAGGCTACAAAGACCACAACCGTGGTGGTCAGTGACACCAGCAGGCTCTCCAAGACCCTGAAAGGCACAACAGAAACCACACTGAGGCCACACTCAGCACTATAACCCAGTCCCAGCCCTGGACATGACTTTGACTGCTGCTTCTTGCAGCCTTGTCACCACAGCTTAGCAGCAGAACAGGGGACACTGCACATCAAGTTGAATTATGACTTGGCTCCCAGGAATTGCCTTAACTCCCCTTTTTAATTGCTTGCCCCAAAAAGGAGCTATTTCTGCCCAGAGAACACATAGCAGGCACACATAAAAAGCCCCAGGGAAGGGCTCAGTGAAGAGGCTGTTCACATGGAAACAATGTTCTGTACATCCTTACAGGGCAAAAGGACAGACAGGGCTGGACAGGATGATGCATAGTCTCATAATCTCTCTTCTAACTGCTGAAATACACTTCTTTTTCTTTTTAAACCTGAGCTTCTTATTTAGGAATTGTCTAGAGCAAACAAACAGCTACTTTCCAGAACAACATGGCATTTCCCTCTCTAAATAGCACAGATATTACCTCAGTTGTGGATTTAATTAACCAAGATAATTTAAAAAAAAAAAGTGAGATCAGTTATTCCTTTCACATCTGTTTGGACATGACATAAAAAAAATCCTGCATGGAGACAAAGCTCCATTATAAAGAGCTCCCTTCACTGCCCCTGTAACAGGGGTTGCAGCTCTCCCTGTACTACCAGAGTAAGTACAAAAATGCACAGGGACTGTAACATCTGGTTTCTGGTGTTCACTTTAAGTTCTATGGGGACTTTGTCTTGTGATTTTTAAAATAACATGTCTGGGATTTCCTCCAATCCTACACACTGAGTCTTCTACCTTGATGCTTGTGCTTTGGGACCCTGAACACAGATGAGAGATCCCTGTACAAACTCAAGACAGAATAAATACCTGACCAGCTTTGGCTTGGGATGCACGTTCCGCATGCGGTATCTGGCCAGTCTCTTGTTCAGGCAGTTAAAGGTGGCTCCGAGAAGGCCTCCTACAATCCCCATCAGAATGAAGAAGCCCAAGTCCACAGCTGTCCAGAGGTGGCATTTCTTATCAGACTCAGAGCACTGCGTGCAGAAAAACACAAAAAAAGGCATTACAGTAGTTGCTGCAATTTCCTACCAACACTTCTGTCTCCATAGCGGATTTTGAGCAGCTGTGACCAAAGGGGAACAATTCTGTCTGAGGATATGATATCAGTGCACTGATACAATACAATGATTGAGAATCAACTGCCCTGCACTGAAAGACAAGCATGTATCAAAAAACCCCAAACCCAAACTAACAGAAAGAAAACACTGAACGATCAAGAAAATAACAGAAATAACAACGCTAAATCTCACCTTAAACTCGCCAAAGTTCAGCAGCCCTGGGAGCTGGAAAGACCCCCAACTTCCAAACTGAATCCCAGAGCGGAAAAAATTCAGGGTGAAGGTGGCAGCCATGGAACAGAAAAGCTGTCGAAGTAAAAAAAAATAAAAAAAGGAAGAAGAAAAGACTTACAAAATTAGGACTGGCACAGTCAGCTCTTTCTGGAGACTTATGCCTGGGGAAGGGACTGCAAAGAGCCCAGGCACAAAAGCCCTTTCTCCCAGGTACATTAAATCTGCTGCCTAGAGTTGTCCCGCAATTCCAGACAGTACCAGACTCATCTCTGCTCTTGATTTGAGCAGTCTGGAGCACTGACAGAGCAAGCACTCTCCCTCCTGCCAGGAGAGCTCAGAAGAAGACAGGACAATCTGAATGACCTCATGGACAAGCCCTCCCAAGGGGAGCCCTCTTCCCAAGGAACAGACACACAGAAAGAATCACCACTCACCACTTTCCATGTAAGCCCCTGGTTCCAGAAAGAGGAACCTTCTTCCAAGCTGAAAAGAGTGCCTCCAATTGGGGCTCCAAAGGCAGCTGCAACCCCTGCAGCCGCTCCAGCAGATACAAAATCCCTTTTATCCCTGAAATGAAGAGGAAAACAATCCCAGTTTAGCAAATTAGAGCTCTCAGGATGCTTAGGTTCTGCAACTTAAAGAGACCATTCCCATTTATGGATATATCCCAGGGATACAGGAGTGACAGCTGGGAGAAGTGCTGGCCATGGCAGACACCACCATTTGTTCATTAAGTTGTTGCAGCATGATGCTCTTTCTGTAGGGCACCAACACAGAGCAAATTCTGGCACTACCCAACTGTCTAGTCCATGAGGAACCATCCCAAACCACAGGATTCCAGCATCACTTGAAAGAATTAGAGAGAAAAAGGCAAGAATTTGTTCACATTGAGGTGAACCAGCCTTCTCTGTAGTATATCCTGGCCATGAGGGGTGAGTAACTGAGCTTGCTCCCAACAATGAAGCCATTTAACCACCCAGATTAAAGGTTTTAACAGATTAAAGGTTTCAAATCGGTAGAGATTTGCTAAGTAGTACAAGAGAACATCTATGAACATGGAGACCAGAGCAGCAGGGAAGAGTCACGTCCTGGTGTTGTCTTGCTGCAGAATGAAACTGCAGGACACTAGAGAGAAACTGAGAAAACAACTGACTGTTTCAGCCCAGCCCACCACCCTTCTCCCAGGGAAGTCTGCTCACTCCTCCTCCTCTCCCCTCCTCCACAGCCTGGGTACAGTACCTGTCACTGCGGAAATAGGGAAAGTTAAATTGGATCTTCCTCAAAGAGATGCTCTGGAACTACAAACAAAGTAAAGATTTAGAAACACAGGAGATGGAAACTTACTCTTACAAAGCAGTGGCGTGACCAGGACAGTGACCCAGGCCAGCACTAACCTGTGGCAAGCCTGCACCCACGACAGCACCACTGTGAATCATTGGACCCTCCTTCCCAACAAAAAGACCTGGAAAAACAGAATTAATGAGGCAACGCTTTCCTCATCACCACCCTCCCTTGCTGACAACACCAGAAGAGATCATCTCCCCACTTCCATGCCATGGCACAGGTCCCTGTGCCAAGCCTGCAGCACCTCACAAGGAGATGCTGATCCCCTGCCCCCTCGACCCTCCAAATGTTTGTGAAGACTTGCAGACTTTGCATTCCAAGTGGGTGGAATCATTGAAAGACAACTGTTACAAGGACTCTGAACTCTCCAGGTTATTCTGCCCCGCTGCCTAGAACACAGCTGCCTTCTGGCTGCTCCAGACAGCGTGTCCTGGAAAATTCTCAGGACATCCTCTTAGACAGTCACGTCTGACAAGCCCACTCAGAAAAAACCCTGTTCTCCTCATAGTCCTGATCCTCCTGGCTATTTTCTACTCTATAAATGCATTCAGGGCTCATGACTCTGCTCCAGCCCACCAAAATAATTTTACTGGAAAGGGAGGATAAGCCTTGTGTGCCCTCCTTACCTCCAGCCACACTGAAGAGCACTCCCATGGCTTTGCACACCACCGTCCGCAGACGCACCACCCCTGGCACCTTCACCCCGTTGAGGTAGCACTTAATTTCAGGAATTCCTGATCCAGCTGCTACAGGCTGCAGGAAAGAAACACTGTGCTGCACTGATTTCATACCTGACCAACAACATCTCATCAGAGAGCAAGGGACCAAGAGGCCCTGCTTAGCTAAATCAATGAGCACTGTAAAGTTAGTTTGATGTCTTGGGGCAGAAAGTGCTTCTCGCAAGGATATTTCATACCCAGGGCCTGTGTGAGAGGAAAGGGAGGCTGTGTGAGGAGCAGCAATGAGTGAAGTCTTACTTGGATCAGGACCAGAAGACTGGCAAGGAAAACAAAGGTCAGGTTGAACCCCAGCAGCTCCAGCAAGGACAGTGCAAGGCAGCCTTTCTCAGAGCATTCCTCCACCGCTGCAGGGACGGTCAAGGAAAACAACAACATTCCCCACACCAACACACAATCACTTGATAATGTCTGGGTGTCCCACCAGCATCAGGAGCCAGGCCTGTGCTCCCTAATCCAGCTGACACAACCCATCAGGAAGCCAGGCTTCCTTTTCAGACCTCAAAACTGAGTTATGAGGAAGGGAAACCACTTATTCTTTCAGCCTCTGCTTATGTACCCAACACTGGAAACATTCCTTAGTTTCAAGGGCTGAATTACATAAGCGAGTTGAAAACTTGCTTAATCATGAACAACATGACCCATGGCAGAAGTGTGAGAGTCAGCTGTTCTGAGCAAGACAGGGGAACAGAAAAGAAAAGGTCACTTGAGTCTACCAGGGCCCCACACACGAGGAAAAAGATACAGCTTTGCACCAGCCGGAACTTGAGCTGCGTAAAGAGCCGCACGAAGAAATCCACAAACAGGCCCACCTGGGAAAAAAAGGCAGGATTGCCATCAGGAATTACTACATACAATAACAAAGACCACCCTCTAATAAGCCCTACCAGAAGTATGCACACATGGGAAGACAGAGGATGAAGAAGCCAAAAGAATCAACAGTCAGAGTAAAGTAACTTTGAAAGGTCAGATTTCCTCCCTCTCTCTTTCCCACTGGGACAGATCCAGCCTCGAATTATTCCTGAAGAGCTGTATTTCAGAGTACTAATCTGGCAGCACTTTTAACACCCTCAACATACTTCAGGGCACAGAAGAAAGCTGGTGTTTAACTGAGGCATACAGTCAGCTGAGCTAATTTTCAAAGCATGTGCAGTGACACTAATACTGCCAAACATGCACAATACAGTTCAACTATAAATTTGCACCCTTTTTTATTAAGTGCTCACTTTGGGCAAGTTTTCCTGTATGCAGAACTAAAGGATTTGCTAGAATACTTTACTAAGAAAACACAGCAAGTTCTAAAAGGAATAAAAGGCTTCTTGGAAAATCAACTAGCAACAACATGCTGTAATTCCCAAAAGACAACTCCAGCTTCTAAGCTCTCCACTTTATGAAAGAGAATGTTTCCTCCTCTTTACTCCTTGGCCACTGACTCCTAAATTATTCCTGCTTAGTCTCCTGAATTTTCCTCATTCCCCAAACAGCATGACCCTTACCAATCCTGTGCAGACTCCAATAGCAAAAACCAGCACCCACTTCACGGCTTCGTATCTCTGGGCTTTCTGTTTAGGGAGAGGATAAAAAAAGGAAAGAAAAAAAGTCAAGTCAAAGCAACACAAAAACAGGGATTGGAAAAAGGTGTTTTGGGGCTCCACAATTCAAGTACAGCCAGAGGGATAAATCAACAGAAGATGGTGACAACAGCAAACTGAAAATAGGGAACTGAAAGCGCTGAGCATCTCGCTCACTTTAAACCTGAGGATCAGAACAGATGCTGACCTATAATCTCCACACAGATCTTTATTCTTTTAGTAGGGAAAGCAAGATAACACATACAATTTCTTTCATAAAGAAGAAAAATCCCACAGAACTTCCTGCAGTGGAGCATTTTTAGAATCACAGGATGGTTTGGGTTGGAAGGGACCTTAAAGCTCATCTCATTCCACCCCCTGCCACAGGCAGGGACACCTTCCACTACATCAGGTTGCTCAAAGCCACATCCAACAAGGCCTTGAACACTTCCAGTGATAAGGCATTCACAGGTTCTCTGAGCAATTTCCACAGTTCTGGCTCTCAAGCTTAGGAAAAAGAAAGAACAAGATCCTACCTTATTGTCCAAGCCCTCCAAAACTTCCAAGTATGGGTCGTTGATACAGCGATCATAATCCAAGCTCTGAAATGCCAAAAGGTCAATTTAAGAGAAACAACTACAAGAGATTGTGCAAAAAAAGTATGGCTAGAAGGCCTTGTTAAAGATTACAGATTTTGCAAACAACAGTAGGAGAAAAAACTCCTGGAAACAATTTAAATTAAATATTTCTAGCAGAATCAGACCCTCAGAATCAGGGAGTGAAAGAACAGATGAATTTCACCGCCCAGGCTGAAAGACAGGGAATCAAGCAGAAGCCCAACTGAGTAATACGACTTTAAATTAAAGAAGCCACACTGTACAGATTTATACTTTACTTCTTGAAGTGCCTCCACTTTGACAGTGCAGGGGATAACACTGGATCTTTATATTTACCCTCTCACTACAACAGGAACACCAGATGGGAATTCCTCCCCAGCTGAACAGCATCAATTTCTCAGTTTATCACAGCAGGGAGTTAACAGCAATATAGTTTTCCAGGTGTACTCACAAAAACACCACTAGTTCTACCCACATCTTCACCTTTTCAAGCCAAGCAGTAACAGGCTTGGCTGGTGACACCCATTCAGGGCCACCATACAGCCATGCAAAACCCAAAAATCTCCTGTAATAAGCAGGATATGATGCATGGGAAGATCTGCTGTGATGACAACAGAGACAGCAGGAAGGCAACTGGGACCAAGCAGCTACAGATGCTTTCTACAGTCACAAGGAAACAAGGGCACTAGAGCCCGAAAATCTCACATTAAAGAAGTGGAACAATGCAGCAGACTCTGAAAACGAATTTTCTCAACAAGAGTCTGACATGAACAGCAGCTGTTCAAACTCAAAGGGCTTTACCCCAGAAATGAGGAGCAGTTCTTTGCAAGCACAGCATCTCTTGGTATTTCCACTGATGCCAATGCAGCCTAAGGATACATTTTGAGTACCTGCCCCATCATAAACTCAAACAGATCGAAACCCATCTCCAGTTCCTTTCACATTAATTTCAGAAGCTGCTCTCACTTAATTTCCCACCTCATAGTCTTTGCGGGGAAGGATCTCATCCTCCTCTTCATGAGTTTCTCCAAGGATTGTCTGCAAAACAAACAAATGTGGGAAAGGAAAACCATGAGGGGAATGGACGCATGTACAGGCACTCATGAGCACTGCCAGCAAGGCTAAAATTACAGAAGGCTTACACCAGTATTGCCTGTGAATTGAGAGTGTGGGTTACCAGACTATCACCTGCTTTAGGGCAACTCTACAGGGTCTTACCTTAGAGCCAGAATGCCCCACATCCCTTCTATACAGGAGCTCCCCACAGCAAAGTCCTACCCCACATCCCTTCACAGCAACAGGTTCCAGGGGAGCACAGGACAAGCAGCTTGCAGACACAGCGCCCTGTAATGCTGGGGTCAGAGACAGCCCCTGCCAGCATCTCCATCCCACACGAGGGAGGGGCAGCACCGGCCTCGGGGGTGGGGTACGAGGCCCACACAAAGAGCGCGGGGCAGGGACAGCGTGAGGTGCCGGGCCCGGCAGTGAAACGCGCGGGAAGGGGCTGAGGCGCCGGGCCGAGCATCCCTGAGGGGCTGGGCCGAGCGCGGGGTGAGGTACCGGGGACGAGGAACCCGGCCCAGCACCACAGCCCCACTCCCGCCCCCTCACCGCCCGCCCTCAGGCGCTCCCAGCGCCGGGCGGGGCGGGGCTGCGCCGAGGCCCGGCGCGAGGGGTCTCCGGCGGCACGGACGAGTTCGGGGGGCGGCGCGGGGCCGGCCGGGGGGAAGAGCGCGGGGGCCGCGGCCGTACCAGCTCCTCGGGGGTGCGGCTCTCCCGCTCGCCGCAGCAGCAGCAGCACAGCCCGGCCCCGCACCCGCACCGCGCCATCTTCACCGCGGGGCCCGCCCCGCCCGCGTCACCGCGCGCGCCGGCCCCGCCCACGGCTAGCCCCGCCCCGCCCGTGACCGCGCCCCCGAGACCGCGCGCGGCCACGCCCCGAAGCACGGTCTGGCCACGCCCACGAAAGCCCTGTCCGGCCCCGCCCCCGCGGTCCCGCCCGGCTCCGCCTGCTCCTGATCCTGTCCTGGTCCTCGTCCTGCTCCCGCTCCCGCTCCCGCTCCTGCCCCATCCCGGTCTGGTCCCGCCCCATCCCAGTCCGGGCCCGCCCCCGCGGCGCCATGTCGGGTGAGGGCACCCGCGGGCCCCCACGTGACCCGCACGGCGGCGGCCGCCCTTAAAGCGCGGCGGGCGGGCGGCCCGTGCAGCGCCCGGCACCGGCCGCAGGTGAGCGGGACCGGGATGGGGACCCGATGGCTGCCCCAGCGCTGGGGAACATCGCCCTCCTCCGCTGTGGGTCTGCCCGGCGGGGTCAGCTGAGGTGAAGGGGCCATCGGGCTGCAGCGGGATGCTCGCCTGGCCCCGAGCGCGGCAGGGACCTCCTGGCACACCGGACGCCGGTGCTGCTCCCCCTGGCCTTCCCGTGGCCGCTGTCCCGCTGTCCTGGCGGTGGATCCAACAGCGGGCCCCTTCACCTCCCCGCAGGGCTCTGAGCCCGATGCCGCGGCCCGGGACAGCGAGGCCCGGAGCAGCCCCTTGCAGCGTGTGAACGGTGCATCTGTGCAGTGAGTTTAGCCTGGGTGGTAAAGCTGAGCTTTCGGGGAGTGCAGGTCTCCGCCCTGCGTGTCTGGGTGTCAGCTCAGGGCTGGGAGGAGTTGGAATAGCAGCGGCATCGTACAAACACAACAGGTGCATCCATGCTGAGCATCCCGGTGTGCTGAGCCACGGATCTCTGAGCTCTGCAGCGCGCCAGGAGCAGGAGCGCTGAGAGGTGCTTAAGACTGTCTTGTTTTGCCGCTGGCTTTGTTATTTAGGCTTATCTTGTTTCTCTTTGCAATAACGGCAAGCTTCTGCCAGCAAGTCTGTGATGCATCTGACAGTGAAGAGACTGCTCTGCATGCTGCCTGTAGACAGAATCTAAGTGAACCTTTCTCCTGTCTTTGTGATTCGATATTTCCAGCAAGATAAGGACCTTTTTTCATCCTATAGAGACGTTAATACACAGACCCTTTCCCCTTGTGATGGGTTTTAGTGGGAAAACAGACATCCTTTGATTTGCCTACAGTGCTGTGCTATGCTTGCTAGGAGTGAGATATTAGGAGTTGACGGCACGTGGTTTTGAGCTGCCAGCTTGATCACCAGCACATGCTTTGGAATAATTCTCCCAGATTAGTGCACGTGGATGTCAGGCAAGGTCCTCTGGGAGTGCCTGGTCAGGGCTGTTTTTGCTTCACTCCTCAGTAAGTCTGAGCTGCTGTTTTTGCCACAGCTGCTGTGTTGGTACACAAGAGATCTGAGGCTCCCGGTTCCTCTTGGCAGCAGGAAGCCTGCACTCCTTCCTCACATCTCCTGCCAGCTGGAGAGGTTCCTCAGGTGGTAAAAGCAGACTTTCTCCCAAAGACTTTTGCCTGATTGGCAACTCAAGCGTAAACAGTAGAAGAAAAGTTCAAAGTCCTCTTGGCTGACCTAAAGCCACGATGGAGTTTACGATAAGAACAGAGAACGTGTGCTGGCTCAAGCAACCATTCCCTCCAAAACAGGCTCCAAAGTTATGTAATGCTTGGACAACATGCTGCTTCCCAGTGATAATTTTAAGTTTTGGCAGGTACCTAAGCAAATAATGCAGATCCCAGTTTTGTGGCAGCACTTCTGTAACTCTGTGTGCTCATTACCTCATTTTAAAGGCACAGGATGGAGCATTGGGGGGAGCTAAGTGGAGCTGAGCATCCTAGACCCACTTCCACCTCTGAGTTGCTGTTTTGCTTTCTGTGAAGCCAGGCAAGCACAGCTGGTGGTGTTGCGCAAGGCAGGGAGAAGAGGATGGTCTCTGCTGACTTTGTTTCCAAGCAGCCACACTTGGTGAGGAAAGGAACTGTATCTGCTAAAGAGCTGAGTGGGTGCAGTGGGCTGGCCCAGGGGACTGCTGTCTGTGGAGGCCATCTCCACAGATGTCATGTGGAAAAGGCCAGTGGTTGGAAATGCAGCTGTCTGATCCAACAAAGAAAACAAAGGCCTGAGTTTTTGGGGGTGGCCTGATCAGAGGGGATTCTGTCCTTTGTTTCTGACGTAGGAATAGTTTGTGCATTCTTGTGTCCCTGCCCCATTAGCACTGGCTCTCCTATCTACAGTGTAGAGCAACACTGACTTTTGGGAACAGACAGAATGGAAATTTTGAGGATGGAGACAGTCCAAGAAGCACCTGCTGTAGACAAAAAAAAAAATCTGCTGGCATGCCCAGCCCAAGGCCACAAGATCACAGAGGCCATCACCTGGTTCACATGGGCATCCTGCCTTGCTGAGTTGCAGTCAGGGCAAAAGTGATGTTGACCTGACTCTTTTGAGAGCCAAATTTGACCCAGCAGGCACAGAAGAGCCGCATCAAAGCGGCACAAAGCCAACTGCTGTGTTATTTCTCTCAGCACTATCTAAACACGTGCTTTTTATTGTGTTTTCACTACAGCTTACAGTGAGGGCTAGCAGAAGGGACTCCTTGATGATGAATGTTGGGTCTTGACATGGGCTTATTTAATCATCATCTGCCCACCCCAGCAGTAACTGCTCCATGCTGAGACCTTTGTACCCACCGTGCTCCCTCTGCTCCCCTCTCCAGAGCTCCCACCATGGTCAATGAGACCCAGCAGAGCTGCAGTGCCAGCTCCAGCTCCAGGTCCGATGGCGGCAGCAGCAGCGGGAGCGAGAGCTCCAAGGACAACTCACGCTGCTCCACCCCGGTGCTCGACGCCGACCGGCACGAGCGGCTGCGCGAGAAGATGCGCCGGCGGCAGGAGGCCGGGGACAAGTGGTTCTCCCTGGAGTTCTTCCCCCCACGTACAGCCAACGGTGCTGTCAACCTCATCTCCAGGTGAGCCCTGCAGGGTGGGAGAGGTGTGTCTGTGGTGGAGGGCTGGGGAATAGCTAATGAGGCAGGCTCTGCCCCATGCTCTGTCTCCCCTTCCAGGTGACGAAGCAGGTAATGGGGCTGTCCTTTCCTGCTGAGGAGGGTAATGGACACCAGGTAACTTGTCTTCCTTGGAGGCCCTGAAGAGTTAAGTGCTGTGTTGGGATTACTGAGGGGCCAGGCTGTTTCCTTGCTCCCACGGTCCGGGAATTTGGAGCAACCCCACTGTCATGCTCTGGGGCTGAAGCACAATGCTGGGGCAGAAAAGTACCTGTTGAAAGCAGAGAATCCTCCTTGAGGGGCTGCGTGCCAAAGTCTCTGGAACAGACTCCCACTTGCTTTCAGAATCATCCAGCTGCTATGGTTTGTGCCTCTGCATTATTGAGGACTAAAGTTTCAGCCTCTGAGATAGGTGTCCCCATCTAAACTTTAAATGAAAAGTGATAGTTCTCAGTGGAGCTAGAAGTTCTTCTGGAGCCCCAGGAGCCACCATGTACTCACCTGGAGGAGAAGAGGGTGTTTCATAATTCCCTTTATAACTGCTGTATGCCAATGCTATATGTTAAACAGAAGGGCCTGTTCCAACTTAGAGCAGGAGAGAGACACTGGGGAACACAACAGAGTTCTGGTCCATCTTTTCATATTTGTGGCCTCTACAGTTCAAGCTGGGAGCAGGGGGTTGCAGCATGGTCTCCCATCTCAAAAGGAATGGGACTTGCACTGCTCTCTAGTAGAAGCCATGTCAGTCTAATAGAACATGCAGGGAGGAAGTGTATTGTACAGAGAACACCTCGGTTGCCTCTTCAAAGAGATTCTAAGCTCTTGTAAGCTCTTCCCCAGAGAGCCTTAAAGGATGGCTTTCCTTATTTACACTGGCCACTTGCTTAACTCTTAGTGCAACACTTTTGTGGTCTCTCCTGCTGCTGTCACCCAAGCTCTCTCTGCCTGTTGCTGGCATTCCAGCAGTGAGCAAGATACCCCAGGCCTAGGGAGGGGATTTGCCTACCTGGTGTAGGCTGACACAGCTCTAAACCCCACAGGTTTGACCGCATGGGAGCAGGTGGCCCACTCTTCATTGATGTGACGTGGCATCCTGCAGGGGACCCAGGATCTGACAAGGAGACCTCTTCCATGATTATTGCCAACACCGCAGTCAACTACTGTGGCCTGGAGACCATCCTGCACATGACATGCTGCAACCAGACCAGGGATGACATCACGGGGCATCTGCAGAAGGCCAAGAGGCTTGGGCTGAAGAACATCATGGCACTGCGTGGAGGTGAGTCCTGTGATGTGCAGGGCTCAGCCTGTGCTGCTGTTGTGTTCAATTCCAGGGTAAAAGCAGAGAAATAAGATTTAGAGGCTCCTTCTGCAGGAATTAAATGTTGAGACTGAGCATTTCACCTGAGCCCTTTGTTAGTCCCTCCAGCTCAAGGGTAGACAAAACCAGTCCATGGTTGAAACTGCAGACTTGGGAGTTTCATCTTTGTCTTCCTTTTGATAGCAGTTTTTTACTGAAGTAGCAGATCTGAGTCCAGCAAACAGTTGGAGAGAGCTGTGGATTTGTTCTCTTTTCAGATCCTGGTGGTGAGGAATGGGAGGAAGAAGTAGATGGTTTCAACCATGCTGCTGACCTGGTTAAGCACATTCGCAGTGAATTTGATGATTACTTTGACATCTGTGTGGCAGGTAAATGTCTTCCACTGCAGAGTGGGGGGTAGGGTCTGAGACAGGGAAATCAGCTCAGCAGTCCCTCCCTGGACTGCTGTGACAATGCAATACTTCCTAATTTCTAGCAACTTGCCCTGACCACCAGGGTTTCATTTTTTTCCGCCCCTCTTCCTCCCAAAGGCTACCCCAAGGGTCATCCTGAAGCAGAGAGCTATGAGGCAGACCTGAGGCACCTGAAGGAGAAGGTCTTTGCTGGAGCAGACTTCATCATTACACAGCTTTTCTTCCAACCAGAAACCTTTCTCAAGTTCATGAAGGACTGTCAAGCCATTGGCATCACCTGCCCCATTATTCCTGGCATCTTCCCCATACAGGTGAAATCCAGTAATTTGGGTTTGGGGCGGGAATAAGGATCCAGGATGTTAAGTGTTTGTGGGTCAGGGCCTGAGAGAGAGAGGTCTGTAAATATCCTCCACAAAATTTCTGGGAAGTGAGAGTGCTAAACATGTGATAAATCTGTAGGTGGTTTGCTAAATTAAAGAGGCAGGTAATAACAAGCTGAAAAGGTTTTCTGTGCCCATATGGCAAAAAGGGGTATAAAGGACAATGTCACTACTCCTAACTAACCATTCCTGAGGTGTTAGTTTTCACTGTCAGCATGCAGGGCTTGGACAAGGACCTAAAAATCACCTAAAGAGACACGACCTGGACTGTGTTACCATCCTTGAGATGGGGCCTGGGAGTAGAATCCAGGAGACCCAGTTCTAAATCTGCCACAAAATTGAGACCAAGTACCTGTGCTACGGAGATGTCAGAAAAGGGCCTTGGAAAAATATAAATCCCCTGCATCCTCCTCCAGGGTTACCACTCCCTGCGCCAGCTGGTGAAGCTCTCCAAGCTGGAGGTGCCTCAGGAGATCAAAGATGTGATTGAACCCATCAAGGACAACGATGCAGCCATCCGGAACTACGGGGTGGAGCTGGCAGTGTCCATGTGCCGGGAGCTGCTGGACAGTGGGATGGTGCATGGGCTCCACTTCTACACCCTCAACCGGGAAGTGGCCACCACTGAAGTCCTGAAGCGCTTGGGCTTATGGAAGGAGGACCCCAGGTGAGCAGAATGTACTGGTTTCTGTGAGTTCCACTTTCACATCCATCCACCCATCCCACCTTCTGAAAGGAAACAAACTCTGCTTTTTTGCCTTTTTTTTTTCCTTTTAGCACCTTTCTGCATTTAGAAGTTCGCCCTTCCTGTAGTTCTCCAACAAGAGCTGGGAGGAATAAAGGGAACAGCTGAAGGAGGAGTTTGTTTGGTTTAGTAAAGTAGCTTTAAATGAGCTGTTCTGGAACTTTAAAAATCCAGACTCTTAGAGCTGCCACTTGGAAGAAATAAGTTTTTGATGCCTGTCACAACCCCTCTTACAGGCTGGGTGCTATGTAAGCTCCCACTGTGGATTTCTAGGGTTCTCTGCAGCTGATAAAGGGAATGTGGAATTCTCTCTGAGTCCACAGGCTTCAGCATAGACAAGAGGAAGCAAAGGAAATTCTCAGCTGTTTTTTTTCCTTACAGTAGCTTCCCATAGTGCTTTGCCTTACCTCTTCCAATTTCAGGTGTCAGTGCTGTACTCTAACATTAAATAGACCCCTACTGAGCATCTTTGTAAGGGAACTGCATGGGAAATACTTTCCATAAAGGAAGAAGAGTTTCCTGTCCTACTTCTTGGCAAGCAGAACTCTTCTCAGCCCCTGTTATTGCTCTCTCCAGAGGAAGGGCCTCCAGGCTCTAGTGGCGAGTCAGCAGAGGAAGTGTGTTAATGTCTGCTCCTCCCATGCAGGCGGCCCCTGCCCTGGGCAGTCAGTGCCCACCCCAAGAGAAGAGTGGAAGATGTTCGGCCCATCTTCTGGGCCTCCAGGCCCAAGAGTTACATCTATAGGACCCAGGAGTGGGATGACTTCCCCAATGGCCGGTGGTAAGTGTCCCCTGCAGTAGGAAAGGCTGGTGCACAGTTGGTCTCTGTTAATGGGCATCCTTGGCACACTTTGGGCTTCACTGAATGGGTGGCTTCCTAACAAAGTGGCCCCCAGTTGCTTGGATTGAATGAGGTGAGGAGAATGGCACCAAGATCTTGAGGTTTTTGGTGTCTGGGTGGGTTTTGTTGGATACTTCTCTTCCTGGGTGGCTGCCTCCCTGCACCACCAAATCAGCTCATCTTCCTCAGTGGCCTGTTAAGTCTGTGTCTGCTCCCCTTGCAGGGGTAACTCCTCCTCTCCAGCCTTTGGGGAACTGAAGGACTATTACCTCTTCTACCTGAAGAGCAAGTCTCCCCGGGAGGAGCTTCTGAAGATGTGGGGAGAAGAGCTGACTGGTGAGGAAAGTGTCTTTGAGGTGTTCACGTGTTACATCACTGGAGAACCCAACAGGAATGGGCACAGGGTGAGTGATGGCCCAGGAAGGGATGGTTGGTGTGGCACAGACAATAGTGCATGTTTCCCCTTGCTCCTGGTACTACATCATTCTTCTAAACAAGAATTGGCACCTCCCTATCCAAAAGGATTTTCTGGGACAGCATTTGAAAGGGGATCCAGCAGCCAGAGCTAGGGCTCAAAAAAAAGGAAAGCTGCTACAGTATGACAGGACTGGTATCTCTAGACTTCAGCAGTCGTTCTTAGAGTTGAGCATATCCTGCCCTGTGAACCAAACCTGGGAGTTCTCTCCTGAAGCAGGTGTGTTTGAGGCCATGAGGGCACTTCTGAGTTCCTTCAACACCCAGATGGCAATGAAGGGGTTGTTACACCCCCTGTGAGCCACCCTTTCTCCCCATGGCAGGTCACATGCATGCCTTGGAACGATGACCCTCTGGCTACTGAGACCAACCTTCTGAAGGACCAGCTGGAGAAGGTCAACAGACGAGGAATCCTGACCATCAACTCCCAGCCAAACATCAATGGCAAACCATCCACAGACCCCATTGTAGGCTGGGGGCCCAGTGGGGGCTACGTTTTCCAAAAGGTACAGTACTATTCTGGGCTAGGCAGCAAAGAGTTATGACCCTGTTTGGCCTCTGTTAGGTTGGGAGGTCCCAGGATTTCATCCAGATAATCTTTCTGCCTGCTCCTTATCTTAATGCCTTGTTGGTGAGATGAGGCAAAGCTCCTTTGGTGTCCTAAGAGCCAGGCTATGTCATCTCTGTGGCTGACTTCAGGGCTGTTTTCTCCCACCTCAGATCATGTATTGTTTCTTGTTTCTACTCTCAGCAAGTAATTATTGGTGACTTCTTTCTAGAGCAAGGCTGTGAAGTTTTAGATACATTTTACCTGCTGCATCTGCTCCCATTCAGTGATGCAGAAAGCACTCAGGTGGGAATCAATGGGGTAGTATCTCTACCAGCCAGCTTCTCACGGTGATAACTGGGCATTTATAAATTCCCCTGTCTGTCCTTCGCTAAGGCTGAGTTCTCCACAATTACCCTCAGCCCACAGCACTGTGCTGTGCTGTTCAGACAACTGCCAGGTTCCTTCCCTGGCCTGCCAGCAGTCCTGCCTCCCACTGTCAGGCATTTCAGGCCCTGGAGCCTTGCCACTAATGGCTGTGATAGGAATCTCCCATCAAGGTAAATGCCAGGCAAGTGGCTCATACTGGGAAACAAAGCAGCCGTGTTCAAAAGGGATCCAAACCGCCAAAGCCAGAGACCAGCAGATGGCAAATGCAGTTATGTTTTCAAAGGAAAAGATTCCCCCGAGGTGAGGGAAATCCATCATCTCACACAATAGCCAGGAAATGGGGGGAGGGGAAGCAGTTGTTGGGAGCAGCCAAGCACAGAGCAAGTACAGAATTCGGTTGTATAAGCACACGGGGAGAATTGTGAACAAAAGATGAGGACAGGGAGTGGTGCTTAGGAGAGCCCAGCTGAGACCCCCGAGTTCTGCTCTCACCAGGCTGGGCTGCCTTGGCAAGACACTGCTGTAGAATAGAGGTCAAGCACTCTGGCACAGGCTGCTTCCTGGTGCAGCAGTTGTGGTTACACGAGTTCATTCCAGCCTGTCTGCTTGCATGGGTGCAAAACAGACAGGATGTAGCTTTTCTGAGCTCACTGTTCTGGCCTGTTATATCTGCTCTTCCCAGTTATTTATTTTTTTTTCCCCAGCTCTCTTATGAATTTGCTCTGCCCTTTGCTCAGCCCTCCTCTGTAGTACATGTTTCTGGGGATGTGCATGCAAGGCAGCCCAGACTCCACAGCTCTGTCCTCGTTTGCCTGTATCTGTCCTGCCATGATTTAAGGCTCTGACTCTCCTCCCCCTTCCCCATCCCCGCAGGCCTACCTGGAGTTCTTTGCCTCCAGCGAAATCGTCACGGCGCTGCTCAAGGTGCTGAAGAAGTACGAACTGAGGGTGAACTACCACATTGTCAACGTCAAGGTGGGCTGTGGGGCACAGGACACACACGTTCTTTCACCACCTGAGGAGAGAGGCAAATATCCAAGATTCAGATATCGCTATGAACAAAGTGGGACACGAGGGCTGATGAAGGGAAGGGAAAGTAAAGCAAGTCAGCTGTGTCGTGCAGCTGCTGTTTGAGTTAACAAGGAGAGGGTAAATGCACTTGTTCCAACTCACTCAGCTCCTCCTCCAGCAGTTGCTTCAAAAAGGTTTTCCTTCCTTTGGCAGGGCCAGAATATCACCAATGCTCCAGATCTGCAACCCAACGCTGTCACCTGGGGCATCTTCCCAGGCAGGGAGATCATCCAGCCTACTGTAGTGGATCCTGTAAGCTTCCTCTACTGGAAGGTGAGTCCTCCCTCCTGCTGGATGCACTACTGTGAAATTCAGTGTCTGGTTTGGTTTTAGTCTGTGACACTTCTCACAGTTGAGGGCTGTTGCAATATTGGCTTGCAGAGGTCCAGGTACTGCTTCTCCTGCTCCCTCCATGTAAGGAGAACTTTGCTGTGGCAAAAGCTCTTCTCAAACACCAAGTGCACAGTAACTTGGGAACTACCAGTGTCACTGTAGTGGGCCCCAGAGTGCTGGACAGTGGCTCTCCCTCCCCTCTTACACACACGCAGGGGCAGCACTGAGCCGTTCATTGCACTGCAAACCGTGTCTCCTTTCAGCTCTGGGCACTTCCCCCTGGCTGGAAAGCATGAGGCTCCTTGCTCAACTCCTGCCATTTTTACTGAGAAGAAGCAAGCCACAGGCTGGCCAGCCACGTGTGACACTGGGTGTCCTAAATTAAGTAACATGAAAATGTTACACAACTGCCAATGTTTTTTTCCCCTGCCAGGACGAAGCCTTTGCCCTGTGGATTGAGCAGTGGGCCAAGCTCTACGAGGAGGAGTCGCCCTCTCGCATGATCATCCAGTACATCCATGACAACTATTACTTGGTCAACCTGGTGGACAACGACTTCCCCCTCGAAAACTGCCTCTGGCAGGTTGTGGATGACACTTTTGAGCTGTTGAACTCTCCAACTCAGCAGTGAAAATCCCTCTTACAATCCCTTACTTCCTCCATCCATCCACTGAGAAGCAGCAGCAGCTCTTGTGCTGGCGATGGGCAACACACTCCCAAACCCACAGTATGTGCTCTTCTGTCCCCAGCAAAAAGGCTCCCTGAGCCCTTCTCACTGAACAATAGCCAGAACTACCTGAACCTCCGAGTTGAGGCTCCAGACTGAGCCTGAAGGGCAGCTCTGCGGGATGAAGAGCTGCTAATGGCCGTGTTGATTGCAAGAACAGAGAACTCTTGTGCATCAATGCGATAAAACTCCATGGGATTCTGGTAACTTTCCCATGCCAAAAATGCTGCCTTGGGGGCAGAAACACTCCTGTTAGCTGTGCCTATGCAAGGGGATTATTTCAGCTGTTACCAACCCGGAAAAGAAGGTCAAATTGCTTTTACATTGCACTCCTAAAATGTATTTCTTCATTATTGCTCACATCAGGCTATTTTGCACTCACTCCAGAAGAAGGTTCAATATTTCTCCTTAACTTTTCTCCTTTTATTGTATTTCCTGTTTTCTTTTTAATAGGACTATGTGAATTCCAATTCTGGATTAAGCTATTTAGGCATCACACTATTCCTTAGATTATGTATAATAAATTACGTGAATACAAATGTCTCTTGTCCTAGGCTACACTCTAGCAGAGACTCATGTTGTTTGCAAACTAGTCAGCGTGGCACAAGGGAAAATTTTAAGAAAACCAATTGTTCCTGGGGCAGTTCTGCCTTCACTTTCAGTGCATGCCCTGAGTATGACCAAAGCTCGATGGTAGAGCAGAGAAAGCTTAAATCCTGGAATTTACCAAAAGTAACCACCGACAATCTTCGGCCCAGAGCTGCAATGTCAAAGGAGTTCTGGTGGTCCTTTTCCAGTGCCTGTAGGGAAAGACAGCCTATCTTTCCTGACCTAATGACTCTTAACAGCCTTAGGCCCCACAGCATTGGAATAAGGGGTGTGTGGAGCTACTGAAGCTGCTTTGTGTACTTAATAATCCTGCCAAGCTACCACAGGCTAGGAAAACAAGACCTCGGGGCAGGTCCCAGTGGGATTTTGAGATCCCCACCATGCTGTGAGCATCTCTTTCAAACAAGCAAGGAAGAAAAGCCTTTTCCAGATTCTTCAGACCCTCTTGTTACAGCTGTCTGAGGCCGGGCTCATATATCCAGGGTAATTACAGGGCATCAATCACAGAGGCAAGTAATGGGAAGGTTGGGGATCAGACACGCCTGTCTCGCCTCAGCAAAGCTTTTGGTGCTCAGCTGTTCCCAGCAGGTTTCTCCATCCCTTGCCCATTCAGCACAGAAAGGAACCAGCAGGAAGCAGTCAGGAGGTTGGCCACCCACTGAAAGGCTTAATGAAGAGCTGATGGACCTAGACAGGGGGAGGAGGTGGGAGCCATGTGGGAATCTCCCACCAGGGGAAGAGCCAAATCTAAAAATAAAGACCTGTGTTTGCACCTACCCAGAACAGTCCAAACTTTGGAATCAACAGGATCAGGCAAACTCCTGCTCATCTCTAAGACTGATGTATTTGCTTGACAGCAAACTCCTGTCCATGACAGCAAACACTGAGTAAAGGGAGAGCCTATAAGATGGTTTTTTGACCTTTAATCAGAACTGCAGCAAAAGCAGGGTCCGGAGGAGAAGGGAGTGCAACCTCACAACAACGGGGAGTAACTTCTCCATTTGTGCTGCTAAGGAGGTAGGATACAAGTCCTTTAAAGAGGACCTTTGACTAGGTATACCATCTCTTCCTGGTTGTCCTTTGGCTGTCACCCTTCTGGCCTGCAGCACTGCTTTTATCACAAGAGCAGTGTTCTCTTTCTCGACTGCACAGGACCAACTCTTTGTTGTGACAGGAGCCACATCCTCACGTGTCCTGAAATGAGCAGCAGCTGCAGGCAGTCCCCTTCCATTCAGCAGAGTCCTTTGTCCTTGAGCTGGAATGCTGTGAGTTGCTGCCACCTTCCAAAGGCCTGAGAGAGGGAAGTGGACAAATCAAATACTCCGGTGACCCTTGAGGGGTTGCAGCCACTCTCACAGAACCCATAAACACAGCTTTCCCTCTAGCAATGGCTCTGCCAGCTGCCTCACCACTCAGAGCCCTTCCCTGCCTCTCCTGTAGCCAATAAATGACATGCAAAGCACAAATCAACGTGAGAGAAAAAAGAACAATGTCCCCCCTGCCCTCTAATTTCAGTACCTGCTCCCATCTCCTTAAAGCAGGACCTAATCCTGCATGGATCTTCGGGAGGCAGGTAGAGGAGCAAACTGGGTATGAGTTCTAAGGCTTTGCCTGCTCACTCAAATTCATAGTGATTTGCCTGCCCCTGGGTACAAGTCAGCACAGCCCTCCTGCACCAATGTGCAGCCTGTTTCTTCCCTGAGTGGGCTCTCCAGAGGCAGGGGATTAGTGGATTAACATCACTAATAACAGTGGGGAAGGGGGCACATGTCAGGGAAATTGCCTGCTGACACAAAGCTTTGAAAAACACCCAAAGATGAACCCATGTAAGGCTGGAAGCTATTTCCCTTTGTTATTGGCAAGTCCCATTCCTTGATGTATTCAACTTCTCCCCAAGCAAGTGCTTTGTGCACGAGGAGAGATACAGGGAACACCAGTTGTCCCTTTGGGGTGCTTTTTGGTCCACTGAGGGCCACAGAATCAAAGCATTGAATTCATAAATGCTTACCTGGGACAGGAGGCTCCTGGCTTCCTCCTCCAAAAAATTCTGTACCACATAGCTTTGCAAATATCTTCGCCTCCACACCCTCCAGGTCTTTTCTATGAGCCGCTGCCGGTCCTGCCAGGAACAGAGACAGTGCACAGATTAATTGGGCTCTGGCAGGCAAACCTCCCTTCCCTTGAGTCCCACCTTGCTTCCCAGTTGCCTTCCTGGGTCCCTCTTGAATGACTTTGCATTGGTAACAAACAGAGCTGACTAATAACAAAGCTCTTACTGTCTCCTGCAAATCCTGTGGCTAATTAAGTTCCGATACCCTGGGGAGCTCCAGCACAGCTCCTCGGTGAATATGGGCTATATACAGGCGTCATCTTGTCCCCTGGGCAGGTCAGAGCACATCTCACACAGCTGAAGCCCAGGAAGTCAGGCAGAGCATGGGCTGAGAAGAAGAGGAAATCAAATGATGGCCCTTGGTAGGTTGTGGTCACCAGTGGGATGTATCAGGAATACAGATGAGGACAAAGACTGTAATACTTGCTGTGAACTTTTTGCATAAGCCACAGACAATCTACACAAATCATCCTGTCTCAGCTTCGCCTTTGTAAGACAGGGCAAAGCACAACTAAATCTGTAGATATGCCAGGCTGGCATTTCAAAAAGAACGATGGAAAAACGATCCACAGCAGCAGAGCAGGATTTTTGGTGCACACTGGTACTTGTTAAACCCCCAAGTCTCCTCTCCCAGGCTGCAAGCAGAGCAGGCTTGCCCTGTAACACCCATCCCTGCCACCCTGGGGGCAGCAGACACTCACCAACACCTGAGCCAGTATCACCACCCTGCTGGCTTCCTTCCACTGGTGCCACCCCCTTGCCAGACAGAGCAGTCTCCTTTCACGCTGGTGCCGGCAAAGGACCACTGTGCGATGCCACCACCTCAGGTACTTCCTCCTGCAGGAAGGGAGAAAAATAAGCTTTACCAGCCCAACAGCCCTATGAGGGAGCCCTTCCCCGATGGCAGCAGCAAGAGGAAGCCCAGAGCCCTCCACTCCACTTACCCGAGACGCTCCTCATCCCACTCCTCCAAGTCCACCTCTGCTTTGTTCTCCTCGATCCTTGCAAGTGCATGAGAGGGTCCTACCACATCAGGTCTCTCCACCAGGTGAGGGAGCTGCAGCCTTTCAGCCCTGTTCTGGTTTCTGTAGATCACCAGCCAGCGCTGAATGGCACTGGGAAAAAGTCCAGCTGCTGCTGAACCCTCTTCTCTGCCTCTTCTGCTTTCTAGGAAAGGAAAGAGGAGTCACACAGGAGCTAACCTTGGAGCTAGATAGGGAGAGAGCAGAGCTGCCATGAGTCCTTAGTCCTTTGGCTCAATATAGAAGCAACCCACAGAGTTTGACTGCCATGAGGTTCTACTCCACAGAGAAATCCCAGTCAATTTGGCTGGCACTGTTCCCCTTCCCTCCTCACACACTCCCCACATGGCCCCATGACAGGAAGAGAGGAGGGAGCATTTTCTTACTCAGGGGCCAGGACAGAGCCATCTTCCTGCTTTTCCTAGCCCCTATGAGGGTACTGTGCTGCCGTAAGCACTGGGAAAAGGCAGCTGCTTTGGTCCAGTAGTTGCAGGCCTGCAAACAGAAATAACACAGCTGCAGCCAAGAGTAAACACAATGCACACAGACAGCACTCACACAAACCAGCCTTAGAGACACATTTATGCCACAGCCCTGCAGGTACTTTAATGTGCTAGGCCCCAGGCTGGAAACTGCACAGATGAGCTCCCAGCAGGACTGACTCAGCCCTTCCAAATCAATCGACCTCTTTGTGGTTTGCGAGCTGTGAGCCTTTTGAAAAAAGCTGCAACTCTGACAGCTCACTCTGCTCTGCAGGGACAGTGATTATCCCATCTCATCTTTGAGCAGAGGGAAAGGAGTGCTCTCATCTCTCTGGTCAAAATGTCCCCTTTCCTTATTGCTGTGCTCCAGATGGTTCCTGCAAGTGCCAGATTATGGTGATGAAGTTGCATGCACAGTCTGTAAAGAATTTCAAAGCAGTCACCACAAATCAAATTTTTATACAAGCCTTGTCACTGAATTCTCAGTGCCTCTCACTGAGCCTTCACGAGGGAACAGGCAGTTAAGAATAACTGTCTCACAGGGATCTTCATCTTCTCTTACCTGTTTTACACTGGCCACAGATCCCAGGCGCAGGGCTTGCTGTCCTCGTGCAGCCACTCGCCAGCGGTGACAGGCTTTACCTGGAGAGGGGGCCTGCCACTTGTGGTTTCTCTCTCCTGGCACTCTCTGTTTAGCTCTCAAGAGTCTGTTCCTCCACTCAGTAAAGCTCACAAGTAAGAGACGATGCTCTCTGACCCTTTTAAACTCAGAGAGGGCTTCGTGCTGCCTCAGGCTACACGCAGTGACCTGGGCCCAGGTGATGAGGCACCTGAAAAACAGCACAAGCATAGAAAAGTGGTAGATGCCTGAAGTCACATTTCCATTTTAGACCAAATCCCACCTTCTCACCTAGCCTGCAGTGTCCCACATAAATGGTCAAAGCAAGCCAAAGAGCATTCAACATGAAGAAAGGCTGTTCCTATTATTCCTTATGCAATCGACATTTATGGATCTTTCTCCACACTACTTATTTCTCCAGTGCCTCGTCTTTGGGAGCTTCAAGTTCAGACTCCTCAACTATAGTGTCTTTCTGCTGAAAACTTGCCCTCATTTTACTTTGGGTTCCCAACACTGTTACCTCCCAGCTACTCAAAGCCAGGAGGATGTCTGCTTCCCTTTGGCCGTTTCAGCATTTCCTCCTCTTCAAAGGCCTCTGCACAGTGAATCCAATATTACACTACACTCCTCCTTTGTCTACAACATAAACACTTTTCCTAGGCTGCCCTGCCACTACACACAGTAGATCCCTCAAAAAAAACCCCCACCAAATTAAATTAGTCAGTCTTCGATCTTCTTCTTCTGTGCCAGCAGCTGACCTTAAGGGTGATGTTTGATGAAGGCTTTTTCTTTATGGGATGAGAACAAAACTGCTAAAATCTCCCTCAGCATGGAACCCAGCAGACTCCTGAAGTCCGTTTGCTGAATTTAAGACAGCAGCTTGTTGTCAAGACTCAGATTTTAGTTTTTTTCTTGGCTGTCACAAACTCAGGGCCTGTGTTCGTGGGATGTACAACTCCAATCTTTATGGAGACAATTTTATTCCAAAAAAATCAATGTCTGGGAGTTACTATTAACAGCACTGCAAATCTGCACCCACAATAATCTCTCTCTATCTTGCAGGCTGATGCACAGGAGGCCACCCTAGAATCCAATCTGCTTTTAACTCCTGGCTTATCCTTTTGGTTCCTCGTTCCACTTGGACTTTCATTATGCAAATCACCCCACTGCAGCATAGGGCAGAGGTGTAAATATCTTCTGCCTGGCAGGCTTCCTGGAAGATCAAGAGAATCTATTGCAGGTTATCCTAGCATGAAAAATGCCCCCCTCAGAAGAGACAGGGCTCAGCCTGTACCCTATCCAGGTGAGAAATTAGAAATGCTGCCTCATCAAAGCAGACTCGGAAGGAAGATTAATGGTGGTGACACACTCAACAGGAAGGAGCAACATTAAGGACTTCTCCCAAACACAACTCCCACCAGGGAGCCACCACAGAGATGGATTTGCAGAGGAAAATGCAGTTGGGTGGGGTGAGTGTAGCATCACAGCCACCAAAGTTTCCCTGGGTTTTTAGTTGCTCTTTCCTCTGCAGATCTTTGTCTCCTCTCACCCTGACCCTGCAATTCAAAAGGAAACCTGCTAGGGCCAAACCTGCACTTCTCATGCCTTAAATGAACCCTTAGCATAAATAATCTTATTCATTCTTATCCTCCTGAGTTATTTCAAAGAGAAACACCTGAACAATTCCTGGTTCACTGAAGCTGGACACTTCACTGCACTTCAGCCAGGCACCAGCCTCACAAAACATAAACCACAAACAAAACTGTTTTCAATGAGAAAGCCACTGAACACAGCAAAGAGAGAAAAGAAATTAAATTCTTATGTTTTCAGGATTTGCAACATAACATAAGATTGCAAACCATACTACAGCTTCACCTATATTGTAACTAACACCAAGATGAATTGAATATCATGGTTCTTCATAGGCTTTACTGGATATTGCTTTGCTGCAGGAATATATTGAACTCAATTTTTCACATTAAATTAAAATCAACGCACTGTGTCCAGAATCCTAAAAGACTCAAGTCTGTAAACATCAGATCTCTGTAAACCTCTGCCCACTATTCCTTTCAGCAAATACTGAATAATTCCTGTGAAAACAAGGCTTTCAATTTTTTAAACTACACAAATTTGTTTGCATCTCCCTTGATTAGGGTACAAATACAACACTGCATAACTACAACTGAACACAAGTTCTGGAAAGAAGTTTTGAATGAGAAGAATGAGATGGGGAGTGTGAGGCTATGGATAAGAGACTCTTGAACATAGAAGCACCCCCAGGGAAGTGCTCCTACAGAAGCTCCATTTACACATAAGTTATCTGCACTTTCAAACCCAAGCTCTGCTCTGAACACAATGGATTCTCTGCTACATTAATTGCTCTTCACTCAAAGCTTCCCTCAGAAATGCTTTGAGGTCAGGAAACGAACCTGTGCAGGAGAAGACGTTCCCAGAATAAAGCAGCATATTTCTGCTTCATTGTTTGGTAATACCACATCTGCAGGACCAGCCTCTTCTTCTCCTGGCAGCTGTGCTGAGCCCACTGCTGCTGCAGCTCCCTCAGAGCACGATTCCCTGGGAGAGAACACACCACCCTGCTGACCTCAATCCAATGATTTTTCCATCACAGAGTCCAGACAAGAGCAAAGAACACATCTGCTGCAAACACCAAATGGGACCAGACGTGCTAAGATTGTCTCTGTCCTCTCTTTAGCAGCTAAAGAGACTTTTCAATTCAGCTTGTAGTTTTCTGTCTGCAAGGCAGTCAGACCTTCTTTTTAGTTTTCCCTGCAAGGGATCACAGATCACTTCCACTCTTATCTGCAAGGCAGTTTTCCATCAAAAATTGGGAGTGTTCCTTCACCACCACAGTGCAAGCAGCACTTAGAGCACATGGAATCCCTTGAGGGACAGGATCAGGACTGTCAGCCACCCCAAAAGACACACCCTGTTCCTGCTGAAGTACAGCCTGCCTGTTGGGTCTGAGGAGACGTGTTCACACTTGGAATGCTGCACTGAACTCCATTTAACTCCCCAGTTGCTGAAATGCACTGCTTGAGGACTCTTTTGGTAGTGGAGGTAGAGGTGCCAAAGGAGCATCTTCCCTACCAAAGCACTACGAAACAGCAGGGCCTCTGTCCTGCTGATAGCCAGAAGAATGCAGTGACACAGGCACTTACTGACCCCTGGACTAGTGTGCACCTTTCCAGAGGAGCAGTGCACAGAATTAAAGCCAAGAGTGGGGCCTTCTCCATCCCAGCCATTCCCACAGCATCCCTCTCCTAGAGACACGAGTGCTGCTGTGGGGTGGGGTCACTCACTTTGCCAGCAGGAATGCCAACGCTTCAGAGCATCAGCAGTGATCTGGTGCATGTGACACATGAATCTCCGGTCCACTTCCACTTTCTGGGCCATTCTCTTTTTCCACAGGCTGAAAGCCATCTGGCAGCAATGATCTCCATGTTTTAGGGCTGCTGCTGCTTTCCTGTTCTTATTTTCCCTGACCCAATGGTGCCAGCTGAGAAAGGCTCTGAGAAAGACAAAGGTCACTGCACTGACTGTAGGAACAACTCACACAGATTCCCACCCTTGTAACTGAAACTTTACCAACAAACATACACGAGGGAGTTTTAGAAACACATCTGATCTGTTAACATCCTTTTCCCATTAAATATCAGGGGAAATAATGGACAGGGCAAGTTCTTGGGAGTAAGGTGTTCTGTCCTGGTGGTGCCAAGCCTGTTGTGCTCTTCAACTGTAGAATCAGTAGAGAGCAAGGCCAGTTTAGTGGATTAGGAAGTTACCAGGACTTATTATCAGCAGTGATGGGCTTGCTCTAATTTGTAGGGCATCTCATCCAACCAGAAATTATTGTGTTCAGATATAATAATTTTGAAGTGGGTAAGAGCAGAAAATAATGGGCTGCAAAACTCCCACTGAAGACAGAAAAACACAGCTGGATAAAGAATTTTTTTTTTCTTATTTTTAAAGCAAGTGTAAAGCTTTCAAAACAGAGAGCTTTAGGAAACTTTTGGAAAGCACAATCCCTACCGAGACAGCTGAACGTGTCTGAAGTACTGCTGGACCTTTACAAGCTGTTGAGTCCGAGCTGACCAAACAATGAAGTACCTCTGCAGGCAGCATTTCTCTGCCTGCTGCCAGCAACTCTTCACCTCCTTGTCAGAACTGTAGTCCTGCAAACCAGAAAGGCAAAAAAGACCTTGAACTGCTGTTATACCACAGTTATTCTGTGCAGCTCAGCCCTCTCTTGCTGCTGTGACTTCTATGATTGCAAGAGTTACCCTGAGGAAAGCTTCAATCTCCCAAACCTTCTGTCTGAGAGAAAAGAACGAAGACAAAACAGTAGTGAGACCTTCCATATGCTGATACTGAAACACAAAGGCTCTTTGCTAAACTGGGTTATGCAGAAAACACTTGTACATTTACATTTTATGCACCACTTTCTGGCCTCACCTCTTCCCATGCAGAGTAACTGGTGAGAAGCTGGTTATTATCATCTGGACTCTGCAGCACCAAAGTCTGGAACTCATCTCCCACAAACCAATTTCTTCTGCAAGACAAAAGTGTTGGGGGAAAAGAGAAAGAAACAAGAGGATAAAGTATCTGGAAAAATGGTGTGAGGTGATGTGAGGGGATATCCAGCAGAAAAGAATTCAGCCAGACCAAACAAGGGGCCACTGCCACCAGCATCCCAAAGAACCAGTCTCCAACTCACCCAGATCCAGCGCTCTGTGGAGGAAAGGAGGTCTGCAAGCACAGCTCCCCACCCAGCTCAGCTGGCAGCTCTGTGCACTGGTGCAGTTGCAGGAAAGAACTGTGACATGGCAGGTGTGTGACATCCTCAGAGATCAGAAGGGAGAAGCCGTGCTGGCTGCTGTCACTGAGACTGCACTCCTGCGGGTGTGAAGGGAGGACCACGTGAGGTGAGTGTCCTCGTGGGGAAGCACTCAGGTAACAGTTCTGACCAGGCCATTTACTCCTCTTTCTAACAAGGATTCAGGGAAATCCAGAATGCATCCAAAGGAACTGCAGGCTAGCAAGTACAGCTCTGGAGTGCACACATGTCATAATGGGAAAGTTATTTCTGTACTGAATGCAGAAATACAGATATTTCTCTACTGAGGAAAGAGCATATACAGTCAGTGAGGAGGCTCTTTATACCTCATCCCTTCCACCTTGCAGCCACAAACAGAAGCGAGTGTGCAAGGGAACCTCACCAGCTCAGTACCTTCCAAGATCACTAGAGGATGAACCAGAAAGGGCACAGAGAGCATCGACTTAACACTTTCTGATTCCATTTCAACTCCAGGACCCCACAGATTCAGGGCTCCTCAGCATTAAATTTTAAGCACAGTTTGCTGATGACAACATCATGTTGAAGCAGAAATTTTCACCTGAAAAATCCCAGCAATTTAATACCTCAGAGCAGCCTGGATGTCTCAAGGCCTCCTCACCTTTTCCAATGAGCTTTGAGAGTTCAGAGTAGCTGCAGCACTGCTGTCAAAGCCAGATGATGTTGAGAGGTCCTCAGAAAACAGCATGGCAAGAGGTTCCTCATTAACAGTTCTGTGTGAGTGCTTAGAACTTTGTTCAATTGTCTTCAGCGTGAGGTACTTTTGGTGCCACAGTTTCAGAGCTTTTCTGAGTCTACACTGCTCCAAAGTCTGAGAGAAATAACTGAGACAGAAGATATTGAGACAGCAAAGTGACAGAAAAGGGATACCACAGGGGGACACTAGTACAGACATGATGGATGATCAATGGGGTAAAAGGGGTTCTTCAAAAAGGATCAGAAAGTCAAGGGGACACTACTAATGAGGGCAGGGCTCCAGGAACTGGCTCTTCTGCACTCACTCAGCTTTGTGATGCTCACACAGCCTTGCTTTCCACAGCAGATACACCCTCTGCAGTTTCAGCTTTTGGCAGAAGTCATCAAAAGAGCAGTCTGTTTTCTCCAGAAACTGTCTCTCCACAGTCCACAATGGCTGACCTTCAGGCCTCTTTGTCTCTCTCTTGTCAGCTTCTGAGCTTATAACTGCTCCTTAACCAGATACACAAAGGAACAAGAATCATTTGTCAGATGGCATTCCCAACTTAGACCAGCCCAGCCCCCAAACTGCTTCTTCTCAGCGAGGTTTAAGACTTCCTGCTAGGTTTATGATGCAGATCAACAAGTCTCCCTGTAGCTTCACTGACACATCCAGAACTAGTGCTCTGCCCACCCTGGTTTGTTCATACCCTGTATCATCTGAGCCCCTCTGTAATCAGGCTGTTTTCAGCTGGTTTTCACTGTACAAGAAGAGGAAGAAGGTGCCTAAGCACCTCCAAGTCTTAGATTCTGCACAGACCCTAAGCTGCTCACCATGATGCTGCCTCCATTTTAGGAGGAAGAGGTTCACCACTGCCTGCTTATCACCTTCTCTGACCCGCAGCATCTCAACCCACAGATGGAAGTGCTTCCTCAGTGATACTGCTCTGAGATGGGCCAGGTTGCACCTGTTAAGTGCCTTCTGCTCAGCAGCCTCCTTCCATGCACTGAAGCACCTGAGAATACCAAAGGCAAATAAAAACACATTAAAAAATGTGTACAAGCTTGTGTCTCTTTCTGAGAGAGGGTTTAGTTCAGGAAAGACAAACAGAAGCTTTCATTTCCTGAGCTTTTATTTGTTTATTTCAGCAAAAAGCCACAGTCATGCTCAAAGCACAGCAGCACACTGGCTGCTGTCAGGTTTGGTCTCTCAGAACATCAAAGCTCAGGACCAAAAAGCTTTGGCAGTGCACAGGAGGCAAGTTGTAACATCTCTGGCCACAGCAGTTCCTTTCATGTTTCTATCCCTACTTTCATCCTTATTAACTCCTAAAACAAATGGATATGTGGCTTTAAGATGGAACAACACATCTGGGTTGGCTCTGTTATTCCTTGGATCTTCACAGTGAACAGGCTTTTCACATGAAAAATAGACCCCCCTCAACTCACCGGGAGACTGAGGTTCTTTGGATTTGAGTTGTCAGTGCTAAAATCTGTTTCATTTCCAAGCATCGGGAACGCCACATCCAGAAAAGGTTTCGTAGCTTCTTCCTCTCCAGCAGGGCACGGGCTTCCGAAAGCCTGGTTTCCTCTTTGCTCAGCACCTCCTTCTGCAGGCGCCACAGTCGGAAAGCTGCTGCGTCCCAAGGCAGGAAGAGATCACAGGGAGGAAAATAACTTAGAAGAACTTCCAACAATTTAGTGTCACACAGCAAACATTCCCTGGCTGAACTCCAGCTGCCTGGGAAAGGGAACTTAAGGGAGGCAGCTCACACTGCTGGAGCAAGAGCACCTGCTCCAGCTGAATTCATACAAGGAACAAGGCAAAAAGTGTATGACATGGTGAGAGGCCATACTCCATCACCACAGACACTGGCCCAGCTGTTTGCAGAATCAGGTTCTGAAAGAGTCAGGTCAAAGCAACAACCACACACAAACCAAAAAGCATGGTGAAACAGTGATTATCTCCAAGCTGTTCCAAGGCCATGGAGTGTGTACTTACCAGCCAGGCGCCTCATGTCTCTGATGGCTTCAGCTCTCCAGCAGAACTCATTTCTCTTACTATGACGAAGCTGTGTCCACAGCTCTCCCTCCACCCTGAAAGAGGCACAAACATGCTTTAACATCCAGCTGCCCAAAAAGGCATTCACAGAACAGAATCCAGAGCTTTCTTGTCTGGACTTCTCTTTTTTGACTTCTCTTTTTTCTGGACTTGTTATTCTGCCTTCAGAATCAGAAGGCTCAACAAAAGGTTTTTCTTTTGACCCCCGTACTGTCAAACTACCGCAAGAGACTTCAGTATTGCCTCACTCCACACACAGTAGAGACACTACTACTGTTAGAGTACTGTAGTATTGCCTCATTCCAATCTTGTTTACACCTGTATCACATATGCAGGTGACAGCTGAAGCCAAGAATTAGTACAGGAGTATTTCTGTCAGACACTCAAACACCAGTACACGGAAGCTCTGAAATAAGATTGTTTAGTTCTTAAAACTAAGTTACAAATTCTTGCAGTGTTTATCTACAGCAATACATCCAAAGACATGGAAACAAGTTTGCCATCATCTGAGAAAAAAATTTCCCTGTGTTTGTAAAGCTCGCCTTGTCCAAGATAACAGAAAGAGAACGCTCTTGGCTTACCTACGAGCCTGCTCTGCTTCCTTTGAGTATCCTGTTGTAAGCTGATGCTGAGCTGAGGTTGTCATAGTTGCTAATCTTCCTACTCCAAAACCCCCTGCTGATGAACTTTGGGTATAAGAATATGGCTCAGGCTGCAGAGCTTCCTTCTTGCTCCGTTTTGCCACAGCTTCCTTCCACTGAAGAAGAAACCGTGTGATTAGAACAAACTGCAGAGTACTGGGATCAGCGTCCCCATCGCTGAGTTTCACACAGGGTACCCCTTCCTCCTCCCTGTCCAAAGAAGATTTCTGCCCTCTCTGACTGCACAACAGAAAGCTCATGGCACCATCCCACTGTCCCTAGCCCATCCTCACCCTGTGGAAGCTGGCAGCCAGCAGAGTGTTAGCATGTCTCCGCCGGGCCACCTCCAGCTGCGCCCTCCTCCAGTGCACAGCCCACTGCAGAGCACCAAGGCCCTTCCGAAGCAGCTGCTCACTGTAGAGCTGCCTGGCTGCAGCCCTTTTCCAAAGGACGTGTCTCCTCCAGGCCTGGAAACACCTTCTTAGGATTCCTCTGTCACACAAGTGCTGGAAACTTAAAAAGAAAAAAACGAAAGTGAGCTCCAGCTAACAGAAAGGAAAGTTAAACCAGCCAGGAGGTGGCAATCAGAGTTCACCCATCAAGCTGTAAAGAAATTGTTTCAAATCATTCTCTCTAAAGAGTGAAAAACCTGCAGTTTCTCTTCAAATTAAGGAACCATTAAACTGGTAGCAACCTCACACACAGGTCACAAATTTGAATCTGATCTCATGACCTTCTCTAACTATGCAGTGAGCACGCTGGAATTTGCTGCACCGAAGAACAGCACTGATGGGTACCAATGCTTTCTGTTGCTAGCAACAACCAAGGCTAAATTTAGAAGATAGAATTTAAAAGATACATAAATTATTTTTTTAGATCATACTCAATTCTAGAGACAACTCTTTGAAAAGAAAGGGATGCAGGCCCTCAGCCAAACACAGCAGAATAATGTAGGTTAAGTCCTAAAACCAAATGCTCCTCAGCTCTTTGCAGCAGTTCTCTTCCTCTGTTAACTACCAGCACATTCACACATGAACACAGGTTTTTTACCTTTGTTCATTCACCTTCAAGGACCAGAAGCTCTTCTCAGAGACCTGCAAACAGACAAAAGACAGTAACACACAATTATTCCCACTACTCCACTCTGTTGGAGAATCTGTCTTTGTGGCACAAGTCATTCTGGATGGAGACCAGAGCAGTGCTGCCTCAGAGTCAGGTGTTATGTCAGATGCCTTGGACACTGCCCCACCATTGCTCTGGGAATACTCTTACATCCTTCAGACGTGGAAGAGCACAGCAGAACCGAAATCTTAGGGCCCTGCAACCATGCACAGAGTAAAAACCAGTTTAATGCTTTCCCTCAGCACACGGATCCAGAGAACATAAACAGGTGTTTACATTTCCAAGAAAAACCAAGTTTAAAAGCTGGTCTTTAGAAAGAAGGAAATGAGATGGAAAGATGCATCTGTTGGGATGGAGCAGGACCGTAGGAGAGAAGATTCTGGTCATTCAGTACCAGGAAAAAACTACAGGACAAGCATCCCCATCACTTGTACCTCAGCTCTGCACCTCTAGCAAGTGGCAGAAACAAGCACAAGCAGTACCTGTGACCAGGGATGCTTCGCAGTGAGCACACCCTCACCTCTCTGGACACAGTTCCCTGTGTCTGGCTCTCTTCTTCACAGCACCGTGGTTCTTTGGCATTCCTCTCCACAGAATGGTCTTCGGACTGGTTGAGACTGGCATCATCTTCCAAATTCCTCCAGCTGCCTTGGTAGGAGTATTTGTTTGTTTCTTCTCTGCTCACATTCATACAATCTACATGAGAATATTCACCAAAGCCTTCTTCACCCTGAATATCCAAAGGGCTGGACTGGCTGTTGCCCACCACAGCCATCCTTCTGGCTGCTCCTGATCTGGGGTCACACACATCTTCTGACTCTTTGATGCACTTAACACTAGGTTCAGAGTTGTTGACTTCTACAGATTTAACACTAAGCTGCTGGCCTGGGCTAAACTCTTTATCTCCAGGAGGAGAATCGACCCTCACACACACTTCCCCTGGAGTTCCATACATGGCTACACCAACGTTCATCTGAGCCCCCCTGAAATCTGTCTCCAGTGACACCTGCAGACCCTCTGGATACAGACTGGCTGGAAGGTCTTCCTTCCAAGATTCAGCACACAGAGATGCCCCATTAGATGTCTCTTCTCCTTTAAGAACCTCTTTTGGGGAATGACTTTTTGTGTGAACATAAAGACTAGCAGTTTCCACAGCTGGCTTTGCTGGGGACTGCAATCTGAAATAGGGGGACCAATTGTAGGAAGATTCTGCTTCTGTATCCACTAGCCTGCCAGAGCCCACTCCAAAAGCAAGGGTTTGTGGTTGGATGACACCTGAAATTTTTATTCTCCATGTGTTTGAGTCCATGTATCCATATCTGTGAGAGACAGAGAGAGGTTCTGCATGACTGAATTCCCTTGCCACTGCACTAAGGCTCCAGTCTTTAGCAAAGGGGACACCCCACTTCAATCTTGCCTGGGCAGCACTGGTCCTTGCTGCAGCTAGATGTTCTCCCATGGTCAGGATACTGGGAGCTGCATCATCAGCAGCTAAATACAAACGGCCACTGACTGGAGAAGACCTGGGCTCCAGAGGGAGGGAGCCCCGTATCCCCATCAAAGCACTTTGTTGCTTAAGCCTCTGGATTGAACAGTACAAGCTAGCAGAAATCTGTGAGGATTGCAAAAGAGACTGAAAGGAGTCCAAACCAGATGGATCGAGATCCCCTGAGGTCAGGGCTGAACTACCACAAGCATTCACACTTTCACTTGAGCTCCTTGAAGAGGGACACACCCCTACCTCACGCCTAAGAGAGAAATCTGCAGTGTGAGATGACAGATGTGCATTGACCAGGGAAGGGTTCACAGGATCCATACAAGAAGCAGCCAGGAGGCTGATGCTGTTGGTTTTTCCACTGGATAGTCACTATTCTTGTTCCTATTTTGTAAATAGTGATGACAAGGAGTGTGTGTGGAGCAGGGACCAGCTGCCTTTGCTTCCCGATGGTGTTGTTGAGGAAAGTCAATACTCTCCCTCTTTCTCCCTTCTAAACCACAAGCCTCAAGGTGCAAGGGAGATTCTCAGCAGGGAGCACTGACAAATCAAGATGGGGACTCTGTGAGCCACACACTTGTGCTGCAGCCTAGAGCAGAGACAATTCTGCTGCAGGAAGCAGAAACTGGAGAACTGAGTGGCAGTGTCCTGGAACAGCTGAGAAGGGCAGGAGAGATTAGTCTGTCTCAGACTGGGATGTCTCTTCCCAGGTGAGAGGTGTGGAACACAACCAGCCTTGTGCTGCTGTCTGCCTGGGCTTACGCTGAATCCCTCAAGCCAGGGATGAGAAATGTCTACTCGACTTCTAGTGCCCAAACACAGATCAAAATTCAGGTTCTTCTGAATGTTTCTTTGCTCTGAAGAAAAAGAAGAAGAAATATAAACAAAGGAGCATGTGTATTTCCCGTCACATCTTGCCTAGTTTGCCAAAGGCTTTCGGTATTTTCCTTATGAATTCCTTGTCTCTAATCCACCAGCCTCAGTCCTCAAAGTGTTACAGACACTACTCTCTTCCTTTTCTCAGCAGACAATCATGTCTGGCAGAGCAGGAATGACTGAAAGGGACAGATTCAGCTCTCAACAAAAAACCTGGAAAACAAAGACTTCCAGCATTATGCACCTGCAGCCTCAAAAAGAACTTGTTGCTAGCAAAGCAGAATTATTCTGCTGCCATGACAAAAAGCAGCTTTTCCTGAATGCTTCACATCTCACCAGATCTACGTGACACCAGTCAAGAACAGGTCTGAAAGAAAATGTTTTCACAGAAGTCAGAGCAACGTGGTTCCAGCTGGAGTACAATGCTTACCCCTCTTCACTGATTGGAAATTCAGCTCCAATCTCCTTCACACTCGTATTTCCTCCAGGGCTGATAGGAGAGGTAGGGCCTTAACTTAAGGTTCTCTTTCACTGCTTAGCAAGTGAAAATTTGTCCAAGTCTCATGCTACAGCCCTGCAAAGGTTCAAGGCTCTACAGACTAATTTCTTCTTGTCCACGCTAAAGAATGAAACCACGTTTACACAACCAGAGAACCAACATTGTCCCCTAACCTGGAACAGTTATAGCACAGCTGGGAGACCTAATTTGCAGTCTAGCCACTAAGTCTAATGGTTATACATATAACACTCATGCTGAGAACAGATTCCCAAGTTGTTGCTAACAGGTAAGTGCAATTTGAGGGGACTGTGCTTTCATTCCCTCAAATTTTAAAAGCAAGTTGTCAATCACTGTCACTCTAACTACCATTCTTTTCCACCTCTCTTTTGAAAAGTGAAAATGGTATTGTATAAAGACACACACCTCTATCATGTTAAAACCCCTAGTCAATCTGAAAAGAGACAGCACAGCCTATGAAATCAATGCCCATTGTCTTTTTCAAGCACACTCTAATCCCAGAAAGCCTCCTGTCAAATTGCACTCTGTTTCCAAACTGTGTTTATCTCATTCTTGTCTGAGGAAGTGTTTGAGCCTCAGTTATCCCTGTTTGTAACAGCCCACTTGTCCCTCTCACATGCAAACTCCTTCAGTAATCACCACAAACTGGGGAACAAACTCAGCTCCTAAAGCAGCAGGAGACAGTCAGGCAGTGTTGCAATTATCCCTGGGAACTGCTGTTACTGCCTTTCATACATCACCGAGGGTGCCATGAACGGAAAGATCCCATTATTTTTTCCAGCTAAGTTGAAGTTGGCAACTACAGAGTGAACAGACAAAGCACAGCTGCCTTCCCTAGGGTGCCCATCACTGCATGAAGTATAACCACAAAATGCAGTGGACTGGTGTTCCATGGAAGCACTCCTTGCGTCCCAGGAATATTCAGCCAACAAGCAATGTATCACAAAAGGGTGTTACAAAGGATTTGAATTGTGAAAGGACTGAAACCACCATGTTTATCAGTGCTGTTTTAGTCTGTGAACACCCACCCTGGACTACTTTATGCTCAAGAACCTGGACATAACCTATTTTCTTGACAACTCATTTGATTTTCTTGGCTCTCCATTTCAGTTATTTCTGTCAGGTACCAGGTTCTCAACACATTGCTACGGTTATTTTAGGGTATGTCCTTTACCTCACTCATTCCTAATTTCAGTCTCATAGAGATTTGGAAGAAATAGCATCCTTTAAAAATCATGTTTGTCTGCCTTCCCAAAATTGCCACTCAGGACTTTAACATAACCACTTTTAAGCAGTACTTAATCTTACTCAAAAGACAACAAGATGTTATGAAGTGCTTTTTTAAAACTTCTCCAATGGCCAAAAGAGATACTTAAGTCAAACTACACATTTTGTGAAGTGCAAAATCCATGACCAATGGATTTCATATCAGTTTTTATGTTTCCAACGAAAACATTTAACGCATGCTTACTATATAAACACTTTGCAAAAACACGCTAATGCTTTAAAACCTGAAACAAATCCAATTAAGCAAATAAAAGATGATCAAGTTCTTTCTGTTGTTATAAGCAAAAGTAAGTAAATAGCACAAATCATGAAAAGGAAATCAAGCTCTTTCAAGTGAATGCCATTTCAGCAGTATGATAACAATGCCAGACCCATAATAAACACATAAGCGCTGCCATAATGCTCATTTCCCCATCCCTGCAGACCAAGGCATTTCACATTCCGAGTTGGGACCGGTGATTAGAACCAGACCATACTTCACGTGCCTTGGAAACAAGGCTTTTCCCCACTGCTCAGTCTCACGAACCCAACCACGACTGTCACTGCGAGATTTCTCCCACCAGGCACACACACAAGCGGTGCCCCCTCACCAGCTGTGCCTCCATCCAGGCACCAGCGCTGTCCCGGGATGCGCTGGTGGGAGCGGGAAGCCCATCCCCAAGCCCCCCTCAGCACCCCCGATGGCTCCCCGCTCCTCCTGGGCACTTACTCACTCTGGGAGTCGCCACTGCGGGGCCCCGCCAGGACCTGGGGGACCGGCCAGGCACCTCCGTGTCAGCACCTCCTGCGCAGGGACAACCCGCCTCGTCCCCCTCAGCGCCCGGACCCCGCGCCCGCTCCAGCTGGGGCTCCGTAAGCAGCTTATCCCGGCGATTAGCAACGCTGCCGGTCACCGGGGCTGCAGATGGCCGCGGGAAAGCCGCTCTACCCCACGGCTAATTAAAGCCGGGACCCGGCCGGGGTGAGGGCGGCTCAGCCGGGGGTGAGGCTGTACCTGTCCCGGGCAGCGCCTCAGGGCAGGCGCCATCTTCTCCTCCTCCTCACCCCGACCCCGCCACCCCTGAGGGAGTGAGGGAGGAACTTGCCCCGGTGATCCTGGGGAGCTGCCTCAGGGCACAGCAGGACCTGAAGATTTTAAGAAACAAAGCAAAACCACCCCAATGGAGCGTTGCGCCTGTCTGGGTGAGGAGACCCCGCTGAGAAACTCTGAGAGCCCCGGGATGAGCGAGGCCATCCTCTGGCACAGCAGCTCCGTGAATCCCCTCACACCCTGCCAAACCAAGTACAAACACTCTCCTCCAAAGCTAGGAGAGGGGCCTGTTTTTATCATCACCTCTCTGCTTTACTGCTCAAAATAGGTATCCTTGAGGCACTGCAAACCTCGTGTGAGTCCTGCCTTGCTCTCTCCCCCGAGCTCCCAGATGTGCCAAATTCTCCACAGAAAAGCACACAGCAGGTCAGCCAGATGGGCATTTCCAGTGGAGAATGGCTGGGAAGGCCTCACTAAATATAACTCATCGTGCAAACACCCAAAAAACACTGCTTTTAAAGCAGTGATTTTCTGTTCATGGTTCATTGGTCTAGGGAAGAAAAAGCCTGAGCATTTAAATGTGTTATTCAGGGATCTGTGCTGCCACTATACAGTTCTAAAGAGCTGAAAAAAACCACTAACTCAAAGGCTGTGCAACTCCACAAGCCCCAGAAGTTTCTGCCTACCTGTTCTTCCTTCCCCATCTGATCACAACAGATTCCTATTCCTGTGCTCTGTGGCATGGCAGCTTGAAAAAAATGAATGCACAACACTCGTCCTGTGAGAGTAAACACAAATATCACACTTTTATGGCATTTACCATGTTCTTGGTCCAAGTATCAATGATGAAGGTCCAGGTACACCAGCAGGTCGCTGTAGTGCTTGTGCAGCAGAGTGGAGGAAGCATCTGCTTATGTTTAAAGTGATCAAAGTTGGGAGAAAACTGCTTGGTTTTAAAAATACAAATGGCACGGTTCTGCAGGTTAGAGCAAAGTTAACAGCGCTCTTGGTCGCTGAAGAATCAACACAGCAGCAAGTCTTGTCAAGAGAAACGCAATTGCAGAATAATAGATGCAAACTTTGAAAATGAACCTGCTTCAGAAAAACACAGATCTTCCTAGAACTAGAATTCTGCCAAAGCTGACGTACTCTTTTTCTTCTGTAAAAGAATCCTGTTGAAATTGGTTTGTTTACTCGTTTCTGGGATTTTGTTTGGTTTAGAATTTTACCTGAAAGCTACAGCAAGGCAGTTTTATTGTGCAGAACATTAGAGTTTATGGTTTGTCACACTCCATGGAGCTCACCTCTTCAGTGTAAATAAATCCATCTTTTCCCTTCCCCAATCCCCATTTTACTAGCCCACCTTCCCACCCACATATTTACAAGCAGTACCTTCTACTTGTTGTAATAAAGCTTAGACTAAAAGCCATCAAAGCCCTGTAGAGCTTTCCCCATAATGACCCTCCCAAACTGCCTGGCTACAGTCTCAAACCCTCAGGCACACATATATTTTCAAATGAGACATAAGTGGCCAGTTTAACTTTTTCTAACACAGAAAAACTGTGTTCATTTTATAGTTTTCTTAGAAAAATGTAACATTTCAAGTTCTGTTAAGACAGGCGGCTGAAGGCAAAAGGACATTTCAAGGCACAAAGTATCTATAACCTACATTCAAAAGTCATTTTAAGTATCCTGAAGGACATTCAACTTGCATAAAAGCATCAGTCAATAAAACCCAAGACCAGACACTGGGAGCACAAACACCTCCCTGGCCCAGTTAAGAACATTTTATACCAAGCCCAGCTTTGTGCAAACCACCACAGCTAACACAGGGAGTTATAAATCTTAGGAGGTCATAAATCTTAGTTAAATAACACCATCAAAAACAGCTCTTGAGAACTCCCAGATGTTTCCTGGGAATATATCTGCATAAAAGCAGGCTAACTGTATTGTTTAAGGGCAGTCCATAAGGCTTTTAAAGACAGTTTGTCCAGGGGTGCTTTTAGTGGTTCCCTTACATCAAAGAGGATGCACAATGCAAGACCTGGAAGACTGCAGAAGGTGCATCCAGTCACACGTACTGAGGAGGAAAGTACTGGGATTACAATGAGTCACAGTGCTTGACACCTCCGAGATCTTCTGGACTTACTGCAGGAACCCATCTGCCCAACCTTCAGGGAGGCAAAAGAAGTATCAGATCCTGTCCCGTTTGCTCAGCAGCAGGTGTGGCTCCATGAGAACAGAGAGAGGAAGAGCAGAAGCCTTGGCTGGGCGAGGGCAGTGTCCGTTTGGAGCTCCAGGTGCCTCAGTAGGGTGGCTGGGCTGCCTTGCCCGGGGGAGGCCACTGGGGAGGCGCTTCTGACTGATCAATGGGCTCATAAGTGCTGCGATCCTGGCCCGCACTGGTGACACCTGGATGGAGATGGAAGAGAACAAGCTTGGGAACAACGCAAAAGCGCAAAAACTGTATCCCCTAGGAGAAGCCAACAGCTCAGGAGCACACCACATTAGCTGCCCTACCAGCTCCACAGCACCTGCCCTCTGTGATCCTCACTACACAGGCAGGAAGTAAAAAACTCATCCTTCCAACAAAGGGAAACTCACTGCTTTTGAGCATGCCTCTTCATTCCTTGCCAACTGCTCTCTTAGTAGCCACGTGGCTGTGTGCAAATCAAGACCCACAACACCCCATTGCAGCATAACAGGTTCCTGTAACAGCATATTTCAGCAAGATCAGTGTATGAGAGCTCATGGGAAAATGAACAGACATAGCCAGAAGCAGCAGGAACCATGACCAGCTGACAGCATGGATTTAAAGGCACGATTCATCCCTGAACCACTCCTCCCAACAATGTAGTCTGCACACCATGGCACTAAATTTGAACCCAGCAGTGCTCCCAACTGCACTGTGAACAATTTGTCTGTACAAAATCATGTTACTGTCCAGGGGATAACCGGGGAAAGAAAAGAGAGAGAGAGTGTGCATGGACAGCTCTTTATCTATGGACCAGGCACCTGTCATGGGGAGAATCACGGGTAGGCACCAAACCATATGAGGGGTTTGTTCTAAGCAGCAAGGATGCTGCCAAGCAACAAAAAGGGATTTTGTGCAGAAAGAAAATGAGACACAGAAGACTAGGAAAAATGCAACACTGCTGGGTTCAGAAGGAAAATGCCAGATAGCAGGGAAATGAGAGGAAATTTGTCAAGCACATTCAACACAAAACAGCACACAGTTTGAAAAAATCTTGAAAATCTTGTGAGAAAGACAGTTCAGGAGAGGATGTGCCACTACAAAGTGTCTGAATTCCCCCCTGTGCCTGGGAGGAGACTCTCAGACAGTACCATGCCTGGTTTGGGATAGTGTGGTTGAAAAGGAGTCCTCCCAAACTCCAAGCAAAGGGGTGAACTCCTCCATGATACTTACACTTTGCATGGGATACACATGTCAAATCCCAGTGAGGAGCACAGTGAGCAACTAATAAAAACTGGCACAAACATGGCCCATAGCAAGGCACTGCAGGTGACTCACAGGCCTCCTGACCCAGGTAAGACACATCTATCTGGATTTTCACAAGCAGAGAAGACACCCACACTGCACTAGCAGAGAGATGCAAAGGGCACACAGTGCCCCAAGCCATGATTTCCTTCCATGGCTTCTCGTCCTCTGCAGGTATTAACCTCTTTTCACAGCAGTGTGATCTTTGCTAACACCCAAAGCAGCACAAGTGACAGCTTCCAAACACTGTAATGCAGTGACACCTCCCTTTGTCCTGCACAGCCATGGCAAACAGAGCTGTGCCAGGCTGCTGGTTTTGCCAGCATGAATTCCCACACAACAAACAATCCCTGGAAGCTGCCCAGGCATGAACTAGCACCAGGCACGCTTAGTAAAGCTAAGACCCAGAACATCCAGCCACAGCCCGTTCTCTCTGGCAAGGCTGCCACACTATCATTAACAAGTGCAACCAAGAGAAGAATTAGTGTCTCCAGGCAAAGCCCCACGAGATAAACATCAGTCCCATTTTCCAGGGGAGGAGATGGAGGTCCAAACCAAATCAAGGACATGTGAGGCCCACAGAAAGCTCGGAGTTAGAAATCCAGCTGCTTCCCCTCTGGCGCATAATCCAGCTAGAGGAGATACTCCCTCTACTTCTCCCCAGAAGGAAAAGAAAGGGTTGGCAAAGAAAGGACACCCAAAGGCTTCCAACATGCACACACAAATGCAAGAGGAGGAAGAGAGGAAAGGCCTCTCACAATACCATTGTGGGCAAAGTGGCTGCCAGACAAGGACTCCAGGTCTGCATGGGAAGAGAGAAAGAATATAAATTTAAGGCCAAAGACACACCAGAACCACAAAATGGGAGAACAGACACGAGCAAGAGGGAGTAAGCACCCCACTAAAAGAGGGGCAGAATCCTGCTGCACAGGGCTCAGGCTGAAGGGCCCAAAGAGCAAGGCAGACCCCTCAGCACCCGAGGAGACGGCCCACACTGACAGGGGAGCAGAGGAGACATCCTACCTATGTTAAAGGTGTACTCTCCTCCACGCTCCCGGTACATCCGATACACCAAATAGCAGGCCAGGGGTTTGAGGAGGAGGCTGAAGATGGCCATGCCCACACTGAAACGGGTCGTATCACCGAGATGGTCATGTGCAGGGTAGAAGACAGAGATGTGAATGATGTCCGTGAGCACTGTGAGCAGCAGGCCAGTCAGGAACTGGAACAAGGAGAGAGAATGGGACGCGAGCTGAACAGGGGTTTAACCACTACTAGTAACAGTCAGTGCCAGAATCTATTTCCTGTGAGATCTGTGTTCACACAATCATCCCTCACCCCAGTATCACACATGGCTAACTCCTTGACACTGCCCCAGGTACAGAGATACTCCTACATGAATGGTCTTGTATTTTGTGCATTTTCTTCACATCTGTCATATAGCTTCTCATAAGGTATTCCAGAATTGTTTAATTGTGTTTGCCAATCTCTTTAATGTTCAGAGAAGGGTTTTATAAAGCCCCTCCACTCAAGCATATTAAACACTTTGAATCCTCCTCTGGCATTACAAGTCACAACAGCAGGTAAAAAAAGCAAGAATCGTGTATGTTCATCTCTGAGAAGAAAAATAATTGATACTGAATGCTTCTCACCATGGTTTACAGAGCTTATAGATTTATACACTCTTAAAAAAAACAAACCCACCCAAACACTTGTTCACTGCTGTACTGGGAACAGCTGAAAATCATCACTGGCTCAAAGACTCTGCCCTCCACCCTCTCCCTGAGCAGCCTGGGGGAGGCCAATACCCTCACACTCACCATTGCGATGGCATCGAGGGAATCTCGCTGCACAATGGCCCAGATCCCCACTGCAAGGACACTGAAATTTCCCCAGGCATAGGAGGCTGGCAAGACGTGATTCATGCATCCCCTGACAAACAAGACAAAAAAACCCAGAACAAATTCACAATTAGCCTGCAGCCGTCTGTGTTCATCCCTGTTCCCATACAAACACCTCACTCTTAGGTTTAGGATGTTCTTGCACACAGGCAGACACAGAGTGCTGATTCCCCAAGAATGTCCCATTCCTAGTTTGAAGGAATACCCTCTTCTCACCCAGGCCAGGCACCAATCACTCACCACACTGTGAGCAGCCAGTGCACCAGAATGATGGCCTATGGAAAAAAAAACAGAGAGGAAGACAGGTCAGTAAGTTGGGGGAACCCTGGGAGGATCCACATGAAATGACACAATCTTGTCTGGAAGAGAGCCCTGGAGCCATGAACCAGTGCAAAAAGCTGGTGAGGCAACTGGGACAGTGAAGACAAAACCATTTTTCTCCACTTCTGTTGCTGAGTATTTCCTGTGGCGCTGCACTGCAGTCGTTCATTCTTGTTGTCATGTCTGCTGACAGCCGATTCAGGGCCCACTTAGTCTTTTTCTAAATGGGTTATTGATTTTGGAACTCCAGAAGAGTTTGCACAGCCAGCCAGGCAATCTGACTCACTATGCTAGCACAGTTTATACATGACCAATCTGGCATCCCATCACCAAGAAGTCCATGGATAGTTGAGCCTGCAGCTCCCAGAATTTCACTCCCGTCCTCAGTAAACCCTCCTTTTACCTCCTTCCAGTCTGTTCAGAGCAGTGGTTCAACCTCACTGCAGTATTAACAGACCTGAAGGCATCTTCCAGGACTCCGAGAACCTGATCCTGCCACAGCACACAGCTCTTCTCATCCTGGTGAAGCCACCAGGCCCAAATGCCAACAGTGCCCTAAACGGCAATAAGATAATGCTGTCACAAATTCTGTACTTTGCACATGTCCCTAATGATCCTGATCCTTGTGTTCAAGGGAACAAATCCAAGAAGGAAGGACTGTACTGTAAGAAGTGACACAAGGATTCTCTTCACCAGCACCTTCCATTTCTGTAACCAAGGAGACATACTCTACATGTTTATTCAGACAGCAAACGAGAACAACAATATATCACTTCAGGCTTTTTCTGTATCTATATCCATGTGCTCACTCCTTCAGAGCCTGCTGGCCAACCCAGCAAAGGGAGATCTCTCATATTCACTCTCTAAACATTTGTGAAAACAAGAATATGGAACATGGGGTCTGTTAGCAGCCTCAACAAAGAAAGGCTGAAGCCTGAACAAATCAGAGGACCCATGGGATATAGGCAATCTTCCATTTTTTCTAGTTGTGAGAAAGGCTCCAGTTGGCATTTATACTGACCTTGGTGTAAAAAAAAAAACCCACAGTAACAAAACCCCTCTGAAGCACACACCCACCAAAAAAGGTGAAAAAGAAAGCTTGAAATGAGGAAGTGACAAAAGCGTAAGTTACTCAGTGGACACAGGAAAGCTGTATGCAGATAGGAGCACTGAGATACTAAAAAAAATAATAATTAAGATCTACTGACATCCTGCCACATCCCTTGACTTAAAACATCTACCCATGCTCTACCTTACAACAAAACTAGCTGCTCGAGGAGAGAGTGACCTGTGAAGCTGTGACACAAGTGAAGCCCAGCCAGGAAACCTCTGGGGGTGACCCCATTGCTGTGGCTCACACTGCTCTGCCACGACACAATGCAAATCTCTGTCTTCTGCTCTTCCTTCCCTGCAGTGCCCCAGCACAGCTGCTGAGCACTCACCAGACTTTGCTGTAACTTCAAACGCTGCTCAGACAGATTTTTATTAATTAATTTTTTTAATTGTTCATGAAAGCTTACAAAATGCTTCACCACCACCCCCCACTTCCCCTTCTCCCAAATTGCACCACGGAGACCGGGGAGAAGCTGCTAATCAGTAAAATACAAGATGTTCTTGGATAAGAATGGAGACATGCAAATAGCATTTACTCAAGAGACTATCACAACATCAGGGAAATTCTTAATTAGGTAGTATTTAATTGCATGTCACATACCCAGAAGACCCCTCAAGGCTCACCAGTTAACATAATTAGGCAAGGTGGGTTTTTTTTAAAGCTGTCTAGATCAATATTGCAGTTATTAAATTATGAAGTATGTTTAGTTATCAGCATGAAGGCAGGTAATCTAAGGCTGATAGTATGAGGGACTGCTGAAATAAAAACAAGATACTCCCTTCCTGGTTATTAGTCCAATTTACATGACAGCTGGAATTAGCTGGTGGTCTTGGTATGCTTTAACATAGAAAATATAGTGTTAATGAAAAGCTACAGTCACCATGTGAGATTAGATAATTTGTAGGCAGTCTCCTGATAAGACAGCAAGAGAATTTATTTTTTTCCATCTGTTCAACGACTTAAGACAGACATACACTTCTTCTTCTGAGAAAATAATTCCTAAGACTTGAACTAGGGCTGAGAGCAGAAAATAAGAAAGGTGGGTCCTTTGTCCCCATCCCTTCTGTGCAGAAGGATGACAATGTGATTAAAAGCACCCCATTGGAAAGTGGGGAGAGCTAAGGGGAATTCCTAGCTCCTCTGCAAATCCCAGCATGTGATGGAACTAATTGCCAAGCATAAAAAGAGACTGGGTCTGCCTGGGTCTCATTAGATGGGAAACTCTTTGGAACAGGAATTCTTTTAAACATGCTTCAGCACAGACCATAGCATGAGGTTGAATTTTGACTAAGTTAAAATTTACATGGTTCCACATTATAATTATTTTGTTGTATCTAAATTTTTATTTTACTTTTTTTTTATTTTAGAGTGAGCTCATCTACCCTTTGAGTGACATTCACCTACATACTACCCAAAATATAGATATGAGTGGCCACCTGTGAGGATGCTGCTCATTATTATACCAGAGGGATAATGAGAGTGGTTAGGCAGTGGGACAGGCCATCCAACAGGGTTGTTGTGGCTCTGTTCTTAGAGAGTTTTAAAACTCAGCTGAATTTTGAGTTGAGCTATTTGATCTAACTTTGCAGTTCGCTTTGCTTTGAGCAGGAGGTTGAACAGAGGTCTCTTATTATTCTGTGACCTAGCATTTAAAAATGCCTAAGCACAAAATGTGTGTTTCCAGGCACAGGGATTGTAGGGCATTGTCCAGGCTTGATCAAAGTCCAACTTTGTATTTTGAGGCTCTCCATAATTATTGCAATGATCCCAGGTGTCAAGTTTTCATGGCAAAAGTAGGGCTGTGCTGCTTCCCAGATGTTTTGCTGAGCATTAGTTAGAACAGACCATGTTCCTCATCCACTCTAGGGCAAAGCCTGCTACATTAATTTTATAGCTCTGCAAGTAGCTTAAAGAGAGGCCTCAAGGCTGAGATATTGCTACATTCTGGCACAAACATAGCCCAGTCATGCAGTTTTCTTGGAGCCACTTCTATCACGAGGCTCATCTTTCTAATCTCACAGAACCCGTAAGCAGATCATGCCAATGAATAGTAGCAGTGTGTGTTATTTCCAGGCCCTTTCTTAGTAAGAATCTTTCTCACTTTCGTGGTATTTTTCAGGGAATCAGGCCCTAACTCAGGAACAGTACAAAGATGCAGGTACGATTATTAACTCCCTATTCCCCAGCTCTTCAGCTCCAGAGTTGCCAGACTCAACAACAAGGAATTTCTTAATGCTGAAAACAGTTTGCCCAGGAAAAGCTCACTCTTATCTAGTCAGAGATTGGGAAATGCTTGCCTGAAACCAGAGAAGAAAGGCAACATTTTAGTTGTGTCGTCTCAGTGACTCACTAATTGAAAGGCTGTGTTTTTCAGCTCCCCTATCTCCACCTCCCATGGTAGAACACTTATTTTGCGTTGGCAAACTTTTAAATGCAATGTCCTTAGTTTTCACTGTTGTTTTAGCATGGGAAAAAAATAATCAAACCAAGTTAAAGACAAAGCAGAAGGCAAGATCTTTTAATCTTCCTAGTGCCCTGGGAATCACACAATAGTCCAAACTTGTCAGAGCAAAGTATCAGCAAGTCCCCAGAATGTAATATAATCCACATGCCAGGCCTTGAAAAATCCATTTGCTTACTTGCCTCTAACAAGGGAAGTTGCTTTTCTTGGTGAACTAGTAAGAGGGGGGAGAAAACATCATTATATGAACACCGAGCTTTTATTTATCACAGCCACATGAAAGCCCTCCTGTCCAAAGCTGAATTCATAATGGTAGCTGAGATAATACTCTCCCCACACCCAACCCATAGGCAGCCTGCTCCAAGGCCACTGCTCACAGCTTAAAAAAACCTGATGTGATCAGCTTTCACACTCTGGGCAAAGCTTTAACTACAGAAAGCACCTCAAACTTGCTGTACTAAACAAGTTACACAAAGTAGTGAAGCTGGAAAAGGGCACACACACCTAGAAATCTCAGAGCTTTGAAAATGTGAAAGACAAAAAAAAAATAGAGGAAAATGTCACCTGTCTGGTAGCACGGAAGGCTTCAATATCAAACACCCACATCAAAAGCAAAAAATGTGTGATTTTAGCATCCTCCAGCTTGTCCCGAAGGATGTGCTTCTCCCCACAGTGAAAAATGTAAGGTAACTGTGGTTGTCTCTTATTTCTCTTTCTCTGGTTATCAGATATTCCCTGAAATTTCCAAATTGCCCTCAACTGGAGCCTCCCCTCCCCAACAGAGAAGCAATTTCAGTTATCTACAAATGATAACCCCAAAGTAAGCAGGCTCATCTTTCTAAGATACTTTGCCTGACAAGCAAAAACTTTGCCTGCTCAGGATCTCCTACAGTTTTATCTTGGCTTAACTCTGGTCAGCTGAGCTGGAAACCTCCAGAGACACTGGTTAAGAGCTGTTGTTGCCACTCTGACAATGTCCCTGAAGTCCGAGTGAACCTTGGAGTCATTACCTGACGGGTTTAGTGACCAAGACTCACAGAATATCCCGAGTTGGAAGGGACCCATCAGGATCGAGTCCAGCTCCTGGCCCTGCCCAGGACACCCCAACAATCCCACCCTGTGCCTGAGAGCGTTGTCTGAACACTCTGTTGAGCTCTGTTAGGCTGAGGGCCGTGACCGCTGCCCTGGGGAGCCTGTTCAGTGCCCAGCCACCCTCTGGGGCAAGAACTTTTTCCTGAGATCCAACCTAACCCTGCCCTGACTCAGCTTCGTGCCGTTCAGAACTTCTGCTGCGTTTGCCCACGTGATGAAAAAAAGCTTCCAAACACCACTTCTTCCTCCTCAGAGGCCTCCACAGCTCCGAGCAGGGCCTCGGCCGGGCTCTGGACCAGGCGCAAGGCTGGAGATCACGGGAGAGGAGAGATCCCTGTCCCCGGGATGCCGCCCGCGCCCCGCGGCTCAGCCCCCCCGGCAGCCCCCCGGCAATCCCCCTGCTCCCCCCGGCAATCCCCCTGCTCCCCCCGGCAATCCCCCCGCTCCCCCCGGCCCCGGGGGTGGCCGGAGCGGACCCTCCCCGCCGGAGCAGCCCCTACCTTGAGGCTGACGGCCGGCAGCTCCATGGCAGCGGCCCCGGGACTGCCGGCGGGGCCGCTCACGTGGGGCTGGGCCGGGCCGGGCAGGGCGAGGGGCGGGCGGAGCCGGGACACCGCCCCCGCCGTGCCCTCGGTCACAGCGGGCCGTGCCCGGCGGGCCCGCAGGCACTGGGGGACAACTGGTGGCTCTTGTCAGGCGTGTTCCAGCGGAGGAGCTGGTCTGGGGGCTCTGCCTGCCTGGTGTGTATCGCACAGCTTCTGACCTCGTTAATGCATAGAAATGTCTCAAAGGCGTGTGAGAGGATGGTGCCAGACTCTTTCCAGTGATGCTCAGCGGCAGAATGAGAAGCAATGGCCATAAATCACAACAACTTTCACCTCAACACCTCAACTTCTTTACATGCAGGGTGGCAGAGCACTGGAACAGCTGCCCAGGAGGTCGTGGAGTTTCCCTCCCTGGAGACATTTAAACTCATCTGGACATGTTCCTGTGTCACCTGCTCCAGATGACCCTGCCTTGGCAGGGAGATGGACTGGATGATCTCCAGAAGTCCCTTCCAACCCCAACAATTCTGTGATTCTGTTTCCAAAGCCACCACTAAGTTAAAAGTGTACACGGATTAGTTTGTTGACTCCAAACACTCAGCCAAACTCTTCCTGCTGCTCACACAGGCAATGCAGTGAGGGAAGGTTTGACATCACACTTGGGCTGTAATCAGTGTCCAGGAGGCCCAAGGCCTGTATAGGACTTAACAGCTTTCTGCAGGAGGAGAAGACTTTTGTGCACCCATCAGTGCTGTGACCAAAAAGTGAGGAGTGCCAAAAAACCCTTTGATAGACACCAATAAAAAGGCATTTTCAAGGTGCTGAATGTGCTCAGCTGTGTCGCCCAATAGCCAAGCCAAGTTCAGGTCAGTGTTCGGGGTTGTTCCAGGTGCCTAGAATGGCTGGCAGGTACTTAGTGGCTTCCTTTGGCCCTAGATTTTTTTCTAGAACTAGATGACTGAACTCTTTGCATCTCTTTGCAACTCTTTGCAACTCCTTGTACACATCACAAATTCTTCATTTCTCATTCTGAAAGAAAACTTGTTCCATTTTAGAGCTAGAGGGGTTAGTAAGTGACCAACCCAACTCCACACAGTTCAAGTATAACTTCCCATTCCCTGTCCAGTTCATACCAGCAGCCCCAAGTATGGCAGATGAACTAACAGAACCCAGAAGCCAGGATGACACCTCTCAAACCCTCCCTTCCTTGCCCAATGTGTGCTTTACTTGTCTGCAGTGTAAGACTGCAATATCTGACTAGGTCAGTTCCTTTCTTGTCATTTCTTAAGGAAAAGATGGGGCCTCTAAGGGATGAGCAGGGTCAGAGGTTCATTGCAGGGCTGTATGTGGAAATTCATGAGTCATCCTTCAGTCTCATTTCCAGTTCAAGCAAGAGTATGCTTGAGAATCGTGCAGTGCTGAACTTGCCCTCAGACATTCTTAAGCAAGCCACAACTGTAGCTCTATCCAGCTTGTCCTTCACCATGCCCTGAATGCTGCTGACTGCTCGTGTGCACCATGCTTCCAGATCTCCCAAGGCAAAGCATTAATTGCCAAAATGAAACAACCTAGAAGATGCTAACCAGAGGAAGCATCAGAACAAAACTGACTGGCTGCATAGCTCAGAACAGCAGTAAAAAACCAGAAGTCCCCTGAGGAATCTCTGAATGTGTCACTTTCAAATGAAAGATTGAAATATAATTCATCTATTGCCACATGACACATCAGCTGTGACTTCATTTCCATTACTGTGTCTTTCAGGGACACGTTACTGTGTCTTGTAGGGAAGTCTTGCCTCTATTCACAGAAGTAGTGGCATCAAATGGGATCAATGCTAGTGGTTCCAATAATGTCAAGGACGGGGTTTACCCTAAAAAAAAGATGGCGTTTACCCTAAAAAAAGATTGGACACCTGGAGTGGGGGCAAGGATAAAGAGAGGCTGAATAGCCATTTTGCTGGCTTAGTGTTGTGTGTGAAGTGCACTGGGATGCCCTTCTGCCAGGACGGGTATCTGTCAAAGGAGAACTGTTTGCTATAAAGGCAAATCCCACTGTCCCGGCTGAACGATAAGCACTGTTTGGATGCAGCAGTGTGTGGGTGTCTTTGCTCCCTTCAGCATTCTCACTCAGTCTGAGTGAGACAGTCTCATTATCATTTATGCAGCCTGAGCCATAATTGGGATTGATGTGACCGCTGTTTAATGCAAAGCATTCCTTTCCCCTTGTAGAATAAAAGCACTTTACTTCATTTTGTTCATCAATGTATTGTGCAATTAATTCAGCCCTGCTTATTATATCCTGGGCTTGCATGTCATGCACTCAAGGGACTTAGAAATGTCTTAATGATCTCGTGGATGTGAAAACAATGAGGGCTATGACAGACATTATGCATTTGTACGTCTCTCACACCTATGAGATCTGGGGGCTGGTTGGTTTTTATCTCTGCCTTGTGCTGCTTGTACCTTGTAAATTGTCTCTGTTCCCTTCCCCAGGCTTGATAAAGCAACACAAACATGGAGAGAAAGACAAGCTGGCAAGTTAAAAAAGACCTGCAGGGAGAAGCAGGCAATCCAGGAGACTGGAAACAGGATATGGAGATTTTTGTGACTAGAAGACTCGTCCAGGTGAGTTCAGCTCACTGCAACTAATATCCAGCAATCAGCTGCTTTATGCCAATTGGTGATATGCCTTGTGCAGACTGAGTGAAAGCCTAATATACAGCTGGCTCCCTTCCTGACAGCATAAAAGTGAGGCTAATAAGGCAGAAATGCCTTCCTTTGCATTTTCAGGACACTCTACCCTTGGCGGGTAAGGTGAAGGAATTCCACAGGGAAGTAAAAGAGTTGATACAGTTGCTCCTGCTGTCCTTACCTGGCCCATGGGATTGGAGACAAGCTCACCCCTCATAGTTCTGCCCTTCTCACCCCTCTCTTGGGGTCTGCTCTGAAGGTAACTAAAGGCTGCAGCTGACAGCAGTGTCTCAGTTGTGCCCCTGGCTATGGAGCTGAGAGCAGTGAAGGCACCAGCTCAGCACAAATACATATATTAGCCATGGAGCCTTTCTGAATAAGCAGTGAGGAAGGGCACGTAGAAGTTGCCTGGCTCTACAAACTCCCTTTTAAATCCCAGTGGACAATAGGCAAGCAGAAACATTACCTGGATTGGAGGGGAGACTGAAGGCATTTTGTAATGCTGGTGGGGAGCCTCCTCCTGCAACTTCACTGCAAATGAGGCTATGGCAAGGTGATTTGGGGAGTGGAGAGGGTCACACTAATGTGGTATCTTGACAAGCACACTTGAAAGTCCTTTCTAATCTCAACAGTGAGAAGCTGCTCCTCTGATTTTCTAAAATCTAAGTAGAGCTTTGAGGTATCACTGGGGGACTGCTCTTCAGGATTCACTGACACTCTAGAAAATGAACTGACACACCAGAAGTGGGTTTATGGAGTGCATATGCTCACTCAGTACATTCCAAGAAAACAACAGCCCTCGTATTTTTTCTGATAAAAAGTATGCAAGCAATGTTTTTTCCAGCCTTTATGTAGCAGGGAGTGACTGGCATGGATGTGAACAATTTGGTGTAGCATGGGTTTGAAATTGAAGCACTTTCACACACTGTTGGATTGACAACAGGGTAATTACTGGGGGAGGAAAGGAGGAGAGAGGGTTTCAATAAAACACCCCCAAGCTAAAATGAATGCAGACTCTTACAGACCTGAGACAGAATGATTCCCAAGTGTTTTAATTTGTGCTTCCACTCCTTGTCTCTCTTGCAGTCATAATTTTGAGAACTGCCAGCAACATCCCCAAGATTCAACAGCATTTGCAGAGCAGGCAGCTGCTGAGATGATTATGTCAAATCTGCACGCTGTCCTCTCTTTTCCATGTCTGATTCTCACCCTTGGAGAAGTGATTTAAAATGATGTGTAACCCTTGGACTGGCTGGTAACAACAGTAGCTGTAGAGCAGGAGTTTGTGTGGTACTCTGTCACTCCTCTCTCTTGCATGCTCTGCAATTAGCTTTAAAAATTATTGCACAGAGCCCTGCTATGGCTGGTCTGGGCCCAATCCAAAGTCCTTTCAAGACAATAGAAAATCTTGCAAGAGCTCTGGCTTAAACTCTCTGGGGGCAGTAGAGAACCTGGGCTTGTGTGAATTCCTAATTTGGGTTTCTCAAACAATCAGTTGGAAGAACATATAAATCAAGACTTGCTTCATATTTGTGTCCCTCTCTCATTCAGACCTAATGCCCCCCAAAGGCAGAACTGTCACTGACTGCAGTGTGACTGGGATATACTGGGAAAGAAGGGGAAAGTTGCTGAGCATAACCCAGAGATAGTATCGCTCTGCAGCTGCCATCGTGCCCTTGAGACAGCACAGAGCGGCACTAAAAAGCTTTGCTATGCTCACAAGTGGGTTGGACTTGTTGTACAAATGTTGCCCTGGGCTTTTACATCACAGGCTGCTCTTGCATTCCACAGCTTGGCATGTTATTTACTCAACAGCTTTCCTTTGCTCTGCAATTGCGAAGTCAGTGGTTGATGTGGCTGATACATAATTCAGGCTGATTCTTTTCATGCTGCTGTGGCTGTGCAGCACGTGCCTGGACCACTGCTCACCCTCCCTGCCTCACCTCTGCAACACCACAGCTTCATTCAGAGGGAATGAGGTTTGGTCACGGGCTCTCTTTCTGACACTCCACTGTAAGCAATAAATCCAGTAATCCCATGATTTGGTGGACAATAACTAACTCAATTTTCACTGACCTTACACATTTAACTAATCCCACCAATTAAGAATAATCTGTTCTTTATATTCAGAGTTAATAGCAGAGTGAAAGCTGAAAAAGCAAGAGCGGACAGAGCAAGTCTCCTTTTGGCATCTAAAAGCTCTGGCTCAAAATTCAGACTTGCTGTTTAAGCCTGCTTGTAGTTGGATTTGGATTTGCACCAAAGTCTTGACCAAAACACTGTCCATGATCCTACAAGGATTCAGTGTGTAGTGTAAGGGGCAAGGAATACCTGAATCACCAAGGATAAAGACCCTGCAAAATTTCCTGCTTCCTTTCAGTTGCTCTGTTCTACCCAGATCTCTGCTCCTACCCTGGAAAGCACCACACTGTGATATCAAACCTGCTTTTGACAATGGCTGTGCATGTGGTTTTCATCGGTGTCACAAGAGATGAGGGGCTGAGAGCTCTGCAATTGACTGTGATCAATTAGGAGCCTTTTTTCCCTTTATGCTTCCACTGACAATGGCACTGGCAGCACCACCCACTATTCTGCATCTGGGCTGAGGGAGGGGCTGCATTGCTCTCCCTGGGTTAACAAATTGAATCCTTGCTGCTGTGGCATCGAGCCGGAGCCAAACCACCTTTCTTAACTTGTGCCTTTTGGGCTGAGTGTCATGCTGGAAGCAGAAATCTAAATAGCTACAAGCAACCCTGTGGTAGGTTTTGCCCAAATGCTCCTGTACAAATTCCTCCTTTAGCAGTGCAGGTCAGAACTGATGTTGTATTCACAGCACCTCTCTGTAGCCATGACTGGGCACTCATTATATTAGAGATGTAAAGTATTATGTTAGCAGCCTTTGAGTGAATACACAATGCAGAGTGACACTACAGCATAAACAGGAGTGCAAAATGGAGGTTTGCTTACCTAAATGGAACACAGAGGGGTTTAGGAAGGCTGTGTAAAGAGGGTTCAGCACCAGGATTAATATTTCTGTTCTTAGAGAAAGTGCTGTACATCTCCAGGTTCTTCAATAAGGAAGACTTCAGAGCTGTGTCCCCCCAGAAGTCAGGGTAGTGCAGTGTTAGCAGTAGAAAAGAACATTTTTACCAACTAACACTACTGCAGTTTAACACAGGTAGCCTGTGTTGCTCCAATATATCCCTGAAGTCAGTAATTAAGTATTAATATAAAGAAGTTTTAAACATCTGGATGCCTACAGCAGGCAGAAACTGTTAGCTGCAATTTGAGTGAGGATAGAGGGAAGCTTGGATCCCCACCTTGGGTAGAGAAATTTTTCTATCAAGTAGCACAGTTGCTCTGTGGTTACTTGATATCATCAGTGCTACCTGCTGAACAGCTCCCTTACTGGCTTTTCTGCCACATCCTTGGGTGCAGTCAAAGAAGCAAAAGAGTTGCACAAAGGATATCTATCATATCTTTATTTACATATCATGGAAACACACATGCAACATGTCACAGGATTTACTACAATGGAACAGCCTGTCCCTATCTCCTGTTACCAAAAACTTTATTTTTGGCTCACTAGGAAAACTATCACTTCCCCAGAAAGCTCCTAAAAATAATAATTAAAAATAACAGACTTGGCAGGGTAACTAAATGAGTGAGAGCTGCAGGCTGGGATGTCTTGCCACATCCTTGCAGAAACCAGGTGGTTCTCTGGAAGCAAGAAAGGAAGGAAGGATGGAGTGGGACTGGATGGTCCCAAAGATGACAGGTAGGAAGTGGCAGTGTGTAACAGCTGGGGAATATGTCTAGAGCAGTGAAAAAGGGAGAGAGCAAGAGCTCTGTCAGAGGGTCCTCTCTCATCTAGACAGCCAGGTTCCTGCTGATCCATTTTCCATCTTTGATTCCATCTGGAGGCTACAAGTTTCCTCTCCTCTAGGAACCTCCAATCCTTAAGGGCAATCTGCCTTTATTCTCAAGCAATAATTAAGGGGTAAAGTTTAAGCTCATATCTCCTTTGCCATGAAGAATCTTCCACATCTTAACTCCTTTGAGAGGAAGAGAGGAAACTGCAGAGCCTGTTCCTGCTGGGACCATCAGAACGGGAGTAATGATCATTTCTTACCAACTGGGAGAGGGGGACCCAACTCAGTGGCACGAATGTGCTGAGGGAAGGCAGGGGGAATGCAGTCTGCTATGGAAAAGGCTGAACCCACTCTCTTTATAAATAACATGAGTTTCAGCCCAGCTGGAACCTGGCATGTCCAGAGCCTGCAGCTCCAGTCATTTGCTCAACTTTTTCCTCTAATTCCCATTGCTAGGTATGAACGGTTTGAGCCCAGCTCCCGACCCTCCGGGCAGGACTCCCACCGTCCTAAACATTGATGAAAGATCCCTGCTCTCCGTTGGCCGACTCGGGCTCCACACAGCGCCCTTTCCTCCGGGTCACTCTTCGGTTCCGATGGAATTTGGCGTAACAGCGGAGCCCTGTGGAAAAGACACGCACAAGTGAGGAGGGACCGGGGCTCATACAGCAGGAACACCACACAACTATCCCTCTGACAGACCCTGCTGCACTGGGGCCAGTCCCCGGGCTGTCTCAGATGGGGTGGCAAAGAAATGCCTCACACGGGCAGGGCACTGCTCTCCAGGCCCTGGCATTCTGCTTGGCTCCCCGTTCTGGTTTGGGATTCATTGGTTCAGGCAGGTTTCACTGGCTTCTTGAAATACCAATGAATTATTCCAATTGTTTCCAGTGATTTTATGGAAGCCCTGCTTGGTTTCCCCCTATTACTTCCCATTACTGTCTAAGTGATCTCTCCATTGGGAAATTACTATAGACTTAATGTGCAGCAGCAACGGCTTGGGACCTCCCCTTGCTATTTATTTCCCTGAAGCTTCAAGAGAGGAGGGAAAAGACTTTGAAGTGCTATTACTGGGAGGTCTGATCCAAAGCTCACTGCTCATCTCCTTCAATTTGTCTGGTTTGGACTCAAAGTGCAAGGTTTGAAGGAAGCTATTTGATATAGCATTGATGAATACTAAGGGGAAAACAGGCATTTTATTTGCAAAAACCATGAGTACATATTCTCCCATGGCAGTGGAAGGCAATGGGAGCCTCTAGTCAGGGTAACTAATTGGTTGCTGGCACCAACAGTTATATTTTTGGTGTCTATTGTCTGACTTTGTTACACCAGAATGCATAGCTAGTTGGGCCAGACAGGGGTACAGCCTGTGGGTAAATAATTCTCACAAAAGCCCTGATTTTCACTAGCCCGGGATCTGGACATTGGGCTTGGCAGGAGCTGAAACTGCAGCTCTTTTACCTTCCAGAGCAGGCAGCAGATAGCAACAGTGCCAGCACCCCCAGAGCAGGGCAGGCTGAGGATTTATAGCTTGTATAATGAGACAGCCCAAAACTGTCCTCAGCTGTACTCCAGAGAGCCAGAGGATGTCACAGGTCACAGAGCAGCCTTTTGGAGTGCATGTCCCTGGGCTACACTGGGACCAGCTACCTCAAAGTTGGGTTTGTGCCCCTCATTACCAATACCCCCAGGGCAGTGTGTGGCCTCCCAGAAGGAGAGCACACAAGATCAGAGCTCTGCTCTTATCTAAGCCTCTTGTCTTATCTTATCTGGATCTTCCATCTCTGGGGATCCTTTTAATGCTACAGAGGATGCACATTTGGCATCAACTTATAACTAGCTTAAGGATAAAGCAGGGCCTGGGGCAGCCCTAATTAGGCTTGCAGAAACACTTTTCTAGGCTAATCTATCAGAAGGGCACCTCTGATGAGGACCTTCAGGTGTCACACAACAGACCCAAGGTGAAGACTATCATTTAACATTGCAACTCCAGGGAAGCTGCCTGTTTAATTGGGTAAAAACAGGTGAATGACCTGGTTAAATCACTGGTCACAAAACTTGGCAACCAGAGTTTTGTTCTGGCAGACAGGACCCAGTGCCTGGAGCTGCCTCAACCATGTGCAGCTCCACATGGAGTGCCTTTCAACATCTTTGTAATGCACCTGTCTAGCAAGGGCTGCTGTGGGTTCTTCAGAAACAGCTTTAAGAAACAAATGCCTGTGTCCTTCCCACATCTACTAAATTGCTACAAGCTCAGCTGAAATTATCTTGGGAAAGACATGTTAGGCACAAGGTCATGCAAAACAGTCTGGTTTTATAGCCTGTGATACTTGAAAGCACCATTGAAGTGTTAATGTATTGTGGCTGCTTCTGTTAGTTTTGTAGATATAATTAATTTTTGTTTTCATGAGGGAAAACAAGATATCCTGGATGACTCAACAGCCACACTGTGAGTCAGTGGCAGGGAAAGGCTAAGAGCAGCAGAGCTTAGCTCCTATTTTCACATACAAACCATTATTCCAAGTCAATGCTGTCAACTACAACGGGGGAGAGCAAAGAGCTGGACTCACCTTCAGTGCACATACAGTCATCATAACACTTGTTGTTAAGGCCTCGATTGTGGGGTTTGCAGAGGTGCTCACGCAGGTCACAGCAAGAGCCTATAACACAGGGACAAGGGTCAGCACAGCTCATGTACCCCCTTCCCTGTGGGAGCACTGACACCCCTGACAGCTCCATCACACAGGCATCATCTGTTCCTACAATGGCCTGGAGAGCCCTGCCCTCCCCTTGGTACCACTTCCTATCAGCAGCAGAAATCAGGATACATTTCAAACAATCCCATGTTTGGAGAAATGCCTTTGCCAAGCTGATCCTGACCTGGGAGGCAGTCAAGGTGGTGATCACATGGCTCCCCTTCAGCTGTCACAGTTTCATTTCCACTGCTGGGGCTCTTGCTGCGGCGCTTTTCTATGGAAAAGAAACAGATGCTGACAGAAAATTTCATGCTGGTGTTTTCGTTCTGGAGTATATTGTTCCAGGGTAAAAACAGCCTCAAACTTCTAGAGTTTGAACTCTAAACCTTCATAGTCTAATCTCCTCCCTATTTCTCAACCCTCCATCTATCATTTTTCCTCTGCCCTCAAACTATGCATCCAAAATGAGAAACAATCTGAAACTGAGCATAAAACACAATCAGCATTATGCTGCTTTTCTCCTTCCCCACCACCATGATCTCATGTCCTTCAGCACATCTGGGAACACTAACCATGGGACAAGCCTTACAAGGGTGACTTTTGGGAAAGAGGACAGGGAGGTTTAGCACCTTTCTTTTTAGCAGATGGCCACATTTCTGGTTTGAGATCCTCATAATCTGTCCAGTCAAAGAGTGCCATATCTAGGGTAGGCATCACATCCCCATCTTGCCTGAGGCGGGCCTGCAAACCACAAGAAACCAGACAGACAACAGGTTATAACTCTGGAGCAACACTGAAGTCTTTGCAGATTTTCATGGTGCTTTTAGACATTAAAAAGGCCTTATGATTCCCCCTCCACCCCTGCCTTGTCCATCGGGGATTCTTGGCATCTCATTTTCAAAAGGGAAGAGCTTTCCCTTGCTGCAGCTGAAGCCAAGAGGGAAGTTTCCACTGCTTCTATGTGAGGACAAAAAGCGAGCAAGGAGTGTTAGGATATGGTGGCTCTGCAGCCAAGGGCTCTCTGGTCCGTGAAGCTCAAGGGACATGGACAGATGAGGGACAGACAGGGCTTGGAGGGACAGAGCAGTTACCAGTTCTACCTGTGACCGTGGTGAGGTGGCTGGAAGAACAGGAGGCTCTTCCGTGGAAACAGCTTGGTCCAGGGCAGTGATGAGGAGCACGGTGGGAGTCAGACTTGTAGCTTCCTCTGCCTGGAGGTTCTGAAACTGTTCTTCAAAGCTTTCAGGTTTCTTGTACAGGGAGCTTGGCCCAGCATCAGGAGTCTTCCCTGCAGAGGGCAACAGACACAGCAGCATTGGCTTTCTCATCCCTTTTCTCTCGGTGCCATAGGTTTGAGCCAAAGGAATTCAGATTTCATCCATCCACAACCCTGAGCTGCTCTTTAGGCCAGTGCAAAACAGAGTACTGAGCTAATAAAGTGATAGATCAGGTCCAGAGTATATGCAGCTTGACTTTCATACATTTAAGACATATGTAATCACACCTTCTTGAAGGCATGTCTATCTCTTGCTTAAGAAGAAAAACATGTCTTCTTCTGGTCTCAAGAGTACAAAATGTACCTGTTTCACCATTTTTAAACTAACAGATTAAGCTGCTGCAAATACCTGTGAATATGTTCTTATTTGATTTTAGTAGTGAGTTATTTTAGCTCCTAAATTGAAATTCCTATCTTCACAGGCTTATCCCTGTTTTTCATAACTATTAATTTAAATATAGACCTTAAGTTAAACCCAAGAAACAAGACCTGTTTGTAGTCTGCAAATATTGCTTCAAACCAGCTTTGTTGCATACTCCTCTTTATTGCTTAACATGAGCCGTTTAGTCAGTCCCCTGAGAAAACAAGAGAGCTCTTCTTACTGAGGTAGGGAGGAGTGATAGCTGGAACTCAGGGATGTGACACCCAGCTTGTCACATAGTGTAGACTGACATAAATTGCCTGGCTTTAACCGAACTCAAGATTTACCACACTGAGCAGAGCATACCACAGAGACACACACCCACCACCTGACCTGCAAAGGAAAGCAGTCCCAGCCAAAACCAAACAACATTTCAAAGTCATTCGTGCAATTTCACATGGGCAAAATTTATATTTTTTTTTAGTTCAGCATAAACATAGAAGAATACAAGCTCTGATGAGAAGAAACTGGTCTTCAAGTGAAATGGGGGGGTTGTATTATTTCTAGTTCTGGTCGTGTTTTGAAGTCAGTGGAGAGACTGAGCACGGCCTGGACATGTTTGAACCATTTACTAAAAAAGAAAAATTAAAAAAACAACAAAGCAGGCCACCCCAAAACAACCCCTCAAGTCCCAGGGACTCTCTGAGCTGCCCCTGTGAGGCAAACCAGGTCATTTTCACAAAATTACAGCCAGCACTAAAACCCTCTGGTTCTGGAGTTCTCCTTTTTTCTTGTGCCTCTTTTGTCTGGCAGATTTCTCCCCAGAGCAGGCACACACCCCACACCCTCCACACAGCCATGTGGCTCAGCCACAGCTGCACATCCTTGCCCTCACACCAGTGACACTCATTCCCAGTGCCCCACCAGCCCCTGGAGCTCAAATACCTCGGTGGTGTTTCAGCCTGTCCCTGCGGCTGTTCCGCCGGTGCTCCCGGTTCTGCTTCTTCCCCCTCTCAGAGCCCGGGGACTGGTTCTCCCTCTCAGGATATGGCAACTCAAAGCCCAGGAACACATCCTTGTTCTGTTTCAGGGCTGCTGGCTGTCCCTCTGTCACCAGCTCCTCCACAGCTGATGCTCCGCTGCCCATTCTGAGGGTCTCTTCCCCGGCCAGTCGCCCTCTCGAAGGCATGGCATGGACCCTCTCCTTCTTGGCCAGGCCATGCTTGTGGCGGTGCCCAATTTTGGGCTGCTGCAGCCACATCTCTTGGTTTTGAAGGTGGTTGTTGCTCTCTGGAACATTTCTGAGCTTTGTGCCAGGGTTCAGGGAAACTGCAAGACTGATGTCAGAAAGAACCAGCGCGCACAGGAAGAGGAAAGGAGAGAAAAAGGTGGAAGAAGTTGCCATAATCCTGGGTGCTCTGCCTCACCTGCAATTAAAAAAAGAAAAAAAAAGAAAAAAATAAGCAACCAACGTTTAGGAAGGGTAAAGGCCATCAAGATTCAGTCCTAGGACACTTAGATGAAAAACACTATTATATCCAGAGCTGGAAGTGAGTTATTCCCTCCTTGGTTACCCTTCTCTCCCAGCCCTGGCTACAGCAGCTGAGACACACGTGCAGGGCCTGCAGGGCTGAGAGGTCCCAGTTTCATGTGCAAATGAGGCCATCAATCAGCAGGACATTTCCCTTTGATTCCTCACGAGCCCCCCTACCCTCCCATTCACGGCCCACCATCTGAGGGGCTGGGGGGGGCTGGCTCCTGCTGGCCACAGTCCCTGAGCCCAGGCACAGCATTAGCTGTCTGGCCAGGGCTGTTTGCTGCCAGGTTGGCATCCTGGGCCTGGCTGGCACTGGCCCCTCCTCACAGCTGGTTTCCTTGCAATGAAGATGTCAAGAGGAACAAAACTGGGGGCAGATGGTGGCCTCGCAGGACCAGCAACAGCCCTGAGCAGCTCAAGCCAAAGACATTCACACACACTCACACACTGCTTCAGGGTGGCTGAAATTGGTCAAGGGAAGAAAAAGCGCTGAAAATTTTGTGCTGATACCTCATGAAATAGCAGAGAAATAAATCTGCTGTCAGCAGAGCAGGGGATGCTGGTCTAAAGATCAAGAGGCAGGGAGGCAGACTGAGGTTTCTCTAGTTTGTCCCACTTTCCCTCCTTGACCCTGCACAGGTCACACTTCACCCCACCAGACAAGCCTGTCACTGGGAGGGTAATTTAAAGTCCAAAGAATATTGAGACCAAGTCCCTCAGCACTGTGTCTGCAGACTGTTCTCACTGTCATATTTTTGAAGGTCTTCCTTCATCCCTGTGTTTGTGTTACAAGACAGGGCTTTGGGACATTGCACAAGTCAGAGCATTCTCTAATTAAGTCATTCTCCTCTGTTATTTCCAACAGAAAGGGGAAAGGGATTTGCAGCCTTTCCAATGCAGCCTTTTGCTTTGGGGCAGCTTTCTCAGACCGTCCCTCTCACTCTGGGCAGCAGGAAGACATGCTTAAAGCCAAAGTTCCCTGCAACACTGACTGCCAAAAAACCAGGCACATGCTTACACTTGAGAAATACTGTCAGAGTTACAGCCACGGTTTTTCACTCAACCTCATCCCCTTTCTTCCTGCACCCCAGTCTCAGCTGCACCTGATTTCCATCTGTTCACCAGGTGAACCACTTTGCTGCTTAACTGATGGTTTGCACTCCCTCTCCAGGTGCTTGGCTATTTGTTACCTGCCCTTCCCAGGTGACAATGGCTGGTCAACCTCTGAGGCCAATCTCTGAGCCTTTTTGTGGAGCTGACAGGAGACACCCTAAGAATAGCCTGGGCTCTTCCTTTGCACCTCTGAGATAGGTGTGGAGTGTTTTGAGTCTTTTGTGAGTGAAAGCACTGCCATGATAGCAGCCCCAGCCTCAGAGAACGTCTTGTGAGTTTAGAGGGAGATGCCTTTATCCTATTAACTGAAAAAAAGCCTGCTCACACATTCACCAGCCAATTCTGCCTTTCCAAGATTCCTCTCTTGTTGCTCAGAGCCTGGGAGCAAGTTTTCAGTTCAGCCCTCCCCTGGAAAGAGGTAGGCAGGACAGGGGCCTTTTCTTTATGCAGTGTCCAAAAAGCAGGTTCTTCTACTGGCCACAAAGGACAACAAACTGCTGCTTGATTTAGGAGGTGCTGGGAAGCTCATTTGCTGAAGGCATAACACTATGAAATAGTATTTTATTGGCAGCTACCTGGAACAAAGGAAAACCAGACTGACAGCTAAATCTATTAACAAAGCACATCAAGTCCTGCTTCAAAACCAATGGAAAAAACAGCAACCCAGCAACATGCAGGCTCTGCATGGGGTCATTTGTTTTTCCCCAGACCATGGGGTCTTTGTTTTTCTTCCTAGGATTTTCTCTTTAAAAACCAGAGTAAACCAGCTGGATTAAGGCATCACTCAGAACAACTCAAAGACCCAGAAAGAGCATCTTACCTTTTCATCTGCAGGCAAAATACCAAGAGGAGAGAACAAGTGCAAAGAGAGCGTGAGGGTGTCTCCAATCTCGCTCTCACAGACATGGGCCCTTTGATGGTGAACCTGACAGACACAAGCTGCACATTCTGGTTTTCAGCAGGAGCTTGGAGGCAGCTTAATGCTGCAGGGCAGTTAAACAGAAGGTCTGCTTCCAAGTGTAGGGGGCATTTATTTAAGCTGCCCAGCTGTCTTGTTGGCATGACACGGGATGAAAGTGCAGCTAGAGCACACGGATTGCCTCATCTTTGCACTGGCAGAGGGGCAGGTTGACATGCTGTGTTACTGTCACTGGGAATCTTGCATTAATAATGCAGACAAATACCTGTATTACACTGTTGTCAGGGGAGATCTAAGCTGTTTGCTAAACCAAACTGGTGCATGGATAAGTTTGGGTACCTTGGGTTAATGCAACACTGCTGTGCTAGAGGCAAATGAGTTTCAGCCCTCTCCTTAATCCCTTTTTTCCATGCCGTGATCTACCTTTAACCTCAGAAACCTCTTCCTACCTCCTTCATTTTTCTTATCCTACCAAAGCTGTAAAATTCACACTTCCAGACGCAGCTAGATAACACAACTGCATCCCTAGTTCTCAGTGCTCACTTAATGTCTGAGCACCAAAGTTAACTTCACCCTCTCCTCTGGCAGGACCACCTAGCCCTGGGCTTGCTGATGTAGGTGACAGCAAGGCTCTCACACTGTGGTGCACCTTTTCTGCAAAGGCGAAATTCTGCCAGGCAGAAAGAAGCCTGGCCTTGTAAGGAGATGCCTTTCCTAAATTGCTATAAACAAAGAGACACGTTACAACAAGCCCAGAACCCATCCTATTCTTAGGGTTCATATATTAGTAAAGGACATAGCTGAAGTACTTGCTGAAGTTCTTTATACCAGACCTACATTCCCCTTTGCTCCACCCCATGCCTGCACTTCTTTTATAGACCCTCAGGATTACAAGCCACCTGAGGCAGCAAATCTGCCTTCTCACAGGAACACCTGTACAGCAAAGATAAGGCCTTAGAGCTGCCCAGGGTGCAGGCTCAGGACTGAGTTGCAGTGCTGTCTCAGCCACTATTTCTGATCCATTTTGGGTCTGTAGTGGATGGTTATAATCCTGTAAGGGAAATTAGGGATTTTTTTACATATTGCATAACTTTCCCTGTGGGAAGTCTCTTTCTCTGGACTCACTGATACCATTGCTATTCCTCTGCCCTCTGCTCATAATCCTGCAAGGCAGCCATGGACTGAGTAGGTACAAAGAAACTCAGGCATGTTTTCCTCCTATAAAAATACCGTTGTGTCACCTTGGCTCTGAAATAGGCTCTGAAACTGCCCCTGCTGCATTTGTTTTGTATTTCACAAAGCAGCAACATCAGATGATCCACCTTCATTCACGTATCTCACTTAAAGCGTTATACCTGACAGCCATAGCTTTAACTTCTCACATATGTTCTTCATGTCACAGCCAAGACGAACAAAACCCTTGAACTGAGAGACTGTCAAGATCCTTTAGCACCCCAGACTGCAAATGATGCAGTTTGTATGCTCAGGGGCTGAACCAAGCTAGACCCAAGCACGTATGCTGGGCCAGATTTCTTTTTGGCTCTGATAAGCTCAGTCTTTGGCAGACGTGCATAAAGATTTCCTGGACTCCAGACAACCCCAAGCTGCAGCAATAGACTAAGTGTGTGTGCATCTACATGGGTGTTGTGTGTATGTGCCTGTGTGGCAGGGATGATAGACAATAAACCCGGCTTCGTGTGCCAGGCTGCCTGTAAATAAGAAGCCAAAGGGTGATGGATGGGCTTGGGAAGGCCTGGAGCAGAATGGACGGGGTAGGCTCTATGGTAGCTGACATGCAGAGAGCTGGCTGGAGCCAGGAGGATGGCATTGTGCAGATAAATGAGATTTCACTTCCCTGCTGGGTCTCTTTCCATCTGTTTTTCTGTTTCTGGAGGCAAATGCTGGGAAGCTTCATAAACAATCTGCCAAGAGACCTTCCCATTTCTAAAGGCTCCCTCCCAGTTTTGTAGGGTCCCCCAAAGCAGGCAGGTAATCTTACATTCACCCTTCTCTTTTCCTCCCCAGGGCAAAAGTAGTAACACTTTTATTCTCTCCAACACTTTTTGCATACTCAATTTATAGAGAATTTTTTTTTTCTCTGCTGGTACAGACATCGTTGGGATGTCAGAACTGCAGAATTCCCTGCTCACAGATCTCCAGTCCTTTTGGGTTCCTCTTCAGAGCTGGCCTCCTTTCTTAGGTTTCCTGTATCTATTGTCACCTTTCCTCCTTACTTTGCCTTTCATATTTACCTGACTCCGCAGTTTCTTTGTCCCTCATTACTGTGGTGTGAGTAACCCTCTGCTGATATTCAGGTTACTTGAATATTGTCCCCACCCTTAGAAATATCTACTTTCCTTTGCCTGTGTTGTTTTCCCTCCCTCCCTGCCATCCCCAAACAGCACTCCATCCTAGAAAGGGGCCAATTCACTAACACACTATTGGCACAAGAGACAGAACAGAGAGATTCAGGTTTGCAGGGGGTTAAGGGGTAGCTGTAATTGCCCTTGTGCCTTCACTTAACATCTCCCTGGGGCCATTCCTATCCATGACCACTTGAAATGTGATTCACTCAACATCAGTTGAAGGGCTGGAGCTGGGACTCCCCTCACTGGTCAGCTCTGGCTCTCTGCCCTCCTAATCAGGACAGAAGTGACTTGTTCACACAGCACGGCCCAGGGAACTCCCTCTCCTGCAGCTCAGGCTTGTGAGCCAGTCACTAAGTCACTGCTGAGCTCCAGCACCCTGGCTCTGACGGACACTGGAAACCCTCAGGTGCCTCTCACCTTCAACCACAGCCGTGCCACCCCTTCTCCTGAGCCTCTTCCCGACCTGCCCTGAGAGCTTCCCAGCACAACATCCTCCAGGGACAGAGCAGCCCAGCAAGCCACTGCATTGAAGGGGAAGAGGGGCACATGAATGAATATGCAGTACCCTCTGCTCTGCTTCCTCTGGGACTCCAAGGAGTGGCTGACATAGCCATCACAGGCGACCTGCTATCAAACAGAGTCTACTCTACCCAATAATGAGATTAAAATAGCAATGAGCCTGAGATTAGCATCCAAGATATAGTCGCTGGCTGTCAGCACGGCAGAGAAGACTCTCCAGTTTCATGCACAATGCCTGGTGACAAATGGGACACAATCAATAGCAAAGGTCATTGCTCACCCGGCCGGAAAGCCCCTGCCAGTGTGACAGGGAAGAATGGGGGCAGATTTGCCCTGATCTTCTCTGGGGGGAGACGTGGATGTGTCCCGACTGGCAGAACAGTTGGGCTGTGCTTTCAACATTTTTCCTTGCATGACATTCTCACTTTGAACCAAACGTGTAGAATTAATACCTCTTCCTGCAAGGGAGAGGAGATGGGAATACAAAACCACTTCCATTAAACCCTCCAGTTGACGGAAGACTTCAGGTGTGAATTGGATAAGTGTCACTTAAATCCTACGTGATGAATTACCAGCTGTAATAAGCCATTAACTGGTGCCAAATTGATTTAATTCAGAAATGAGATCTCACTTTTATCAACAGAGGAAGAGCAGAGAACAACCCGCGGGTGCCCAGGGGCTCGGTGCCTGGCAGCGCACGGCTCTGCAAGTACAATGACTCCGTGGGAAAAGCTTCCTTCGCCCCTCGGCAGCTCTGGCCGGAGCCGGGACATGCCCGTGGCGTGTGCGAGGGGCTCAGCCCCCGCGAGAGGGACGGTGCCTCTGTCCGAGGCGACTTCGCTCCCAGGGAAGGGCAGAGCCATCTCGGGAGGGGGCTTGCAGGACTCCCCGAAGTAGCAGCGACCCTGCGGGGCGCACGGCGCTGCACCGGGCGCTGAGGGACCGGGCGGGAGAGCCCGAAGCCCGCTCCCGGCACGGCGACAATAGGGCTGGCCAGAGGCACCGCGCCCCGGCACTGGCGCTGTCCGGGATCGGTGCTCGCTCGCACCGCCGGGTGATGCCGCCGCGACTGGGGCACCGCGCGCGTCCCGGCGGCGGCAGCACCGGCGGTCCCCGAAAACCCCGCTCTTTGTCTCCTCCGGGGCGCACGGAAAGTGGGAAAGTGCCCCCGCACCGCTTCGCAGCCCCTGCGAAGGCAGAGGGGAATCGGCTCGGCGGAGCATCCCCCGCCGGCCCCGGGGCTTGGGGAGCGCGGCGCGGGCAGCGCTGCCTTACCTGTCCGCAGGTCCGGGGCTGGCGGAGCCCGGCAGGCAGGGCAGGGCAGGGCAGGGCAGGGCTGTGCGAGCGGCGGAGGGGAGGCAGTTCTGCCGGGGGCAGCGGGTGTTCAAACCCGAGAGCAGGAGGAGCAGGAGCAAGAGGAGGAGGAGACAGGGGGAAGGCAGTGGGGGAATGTGGAGAGGAACCGGGGACGCCGGGAATCCCGGGGGACTGGGGTGCATGGTGCGGGAGGAGGTGGGGCTGGGAGGGGCTCCGGGCGTGCGGGGGGCTGCGGGAGGGTGCAGGGGGGGCTGTAGGGGATGCAGGGCGCGGGGGTGCCCAGCGCCGAGGAGGAGGAGGTGCGGGAGCGCAGGGTGCTGGTGGCAGCAGCGGTGCCTGCCCCGGGCACGGACGGGGCAGACAAAGGACGGAGACAAAGGCGGGGCAGCCCCGGGGCCGGGGGGGCGAGGGGGGCGGGGGGGGGCGCGGCGGGCGGGCCCCGCTCACCTGCGCGGCGGGGCGGGCTCCGCGCCCCCGCTCCCCGCAGGGGCTCCCCGGCGTTACGGCCGCGGAGCGGGTTAGCGACCCAGCGGGGGCGCAGCGTCCCCCCCGCTCCCCGCCCCGGCCCCGCCGTGCCGAGGGAGCCGCGGGGTCGGACGGGGGGCGCCGGGACCCGCGGGGGTCTCGGGGGCAGCGGCGGCCCCGCGCCCGCTCCTCCCGCCCGCTGGGGGGCGCTCGGCACAAGTGCGTGACGTCACCCGCGCGCCGCCACCGCTCCCTCCGCCCGTTTCTCTCCCGCCCAGCGCGGAGGGAGCGGTACGGACTGAGGGGACAGCAGGGACAGAGGGGCCGGTACGGAGCGGGAGGACAGCGGGGACAGGGTGGACAGCGGGGCCGGTACAGAGCGGGGGGACAGCGGGGACAGGGGGGCAGCAGGGGGACAGTGGGGACAGGGGGCCGGTACGGACCGGGGGGGACAGCGG